>NC_142013.1:2813581-2826081 GCF_049901735.1 Notechis scutatus | reverse complement strand
TTCTCCTCCTCCTCCCCTTCTCCTTCACCTCCTCCTCCCATTACCATTCTCTTCCTGTCCCTCTCCCTTCTTCTCCCTCTCCTCCTCCTCTGCTTCTCTTCCTAACCCTCTCCCTCTCCTCCTCCTTCTCTTCCTCCTCCTCCTCCTTCTCTTCCTCCTCGTTCTCCTCCTCACCCCTTCCTCCCCCTTCTCCTTCTCTTCCTCCTCTCCTCTCCTCCTTCACCTATTACCGTCCTCCTCCTCCTCCTCCTCCTTACTGTTCTCTTCCTCTCTCCCTCTCCTCCCCTGCTCTCCTCCTCCTCCTCTGCTTCTCTTCCCCTAATCCTCTCCCTCTCCTCCACCTGCTCTTCCTCCTCCTCCTTATCTTCCTCCTCCTTTTCTTCTCCTCCTCATCCCTTCCTTCCCCCCCTCCTCCTCTCCTTCTCTTCCTCCTCCTCTCTCCTCCTCCTCACCTCCTCCTCCTCCTCCTATTACCTCCCTTCTCTTCCTCTCCCTTCTTCTCCCTCCTCCTCCTCCTCTGCTTCTCTTCTCCTAATCCTCCTCTGCTTCTCTCCTCCTCTCTCCTCCACCTGCTCTTCCTTCCTCCCTCCTCCTCCTCCCTTCCCCTTCCTCCCCTTCTCGTTCTCCTTCTCTTCCTCCTTCTCTCCTTCTCCTCCCCTCACCTCCTCCTCCTCCTCCTATTACCGTTCTCTCTCCCTCCTCCCTCCTATACCTCCACCTCCTCCTCCTCTTCTCGTTCTCCTCCTCCTCCCAGTATCTTTTACTGCCAAGACCGTTTTTCCTCCCTACTCACTGCCCTCCGTGTCCCCTGTCTGTGTTGGGGAAAAAAAGGGGGCCAGCCGCTTTGGAGCCTGGGAACAAAAACGTTGGAGGAGTTGAAAGCAAACATCAGCCGCCCCGAGGGCTGAGGATAAACACTGGGGTATTCTTAGAAACTCCAGTGGCACCGAATCACAGAGCCTCTGATTTATGCTCGCATTCCCTCGCAAGAGCTTTTCTTACCCCTGGGAAACCGGCAAGACAGAGAACACGCAACACGCACAAGCAGGAAACGCGCCTCCGTGGGGCAGCAAAGCATGTTCAGCAGTGGGGCTGGGGACGTGGGACCCTCCCCCCCACCAGAGCAGGGGTGAGAGGGGCTTCCGCCGCAGAGGAGTTACAGGTAGAGAAAAGGGGCTTCATCCTTTTTTTTGGGTCCCTTTCCGACTGGCGCGGTTTTTGTCTCCGTGAACTGCCCAGCCGACATGCTTGTTCGACTCAGGGGAAGAAGCTAGAAAGCTTTGGACAAAAAAACAAAACCCTGAATTCAAGAAGAGAGGTGGGGTGCTTCCTCCTCTCCCCACTCTCCAATGATTGACTAGTTGCTTTGAATCAGGATGGAATTTTGCCACAGCTGGATGGCTGCTTTAATCAGAATAGAAGCCGGAAGGGACCTTGGAGGTCATCTAGTCCAGCCCCCTGCTTCAAGCAGGAGATCCTTCTACCGTTCCAGACAAGTGGCTGCCCAGTCTCTTCTTTAAAAAAAAAACCAGTGATGGAGCAAGGGTGCAAGGGTCTTCCAACATGGCAAGTTTAAGACTTGTGGACTTCCAACTCCCACAATTCCCAAGCTAACATGCCTGGAGGAGGAATTCTGGGAGTTGAAGTCCACAAGTCTTAAAGCTGTCAAGTTTGAAGACCCCTGATCTACAGTATCTATCTTCTGTATCCATATCTATCTGTCTGTCTGTCTGTCTATCTATCTATCTATCTATCTATCTATCTATCTATCTATCTATCTATCATCTATTTATCTATCTTGTCTGTCTGTCTATCATCTATCTATCATCTGCCTATCTTGTCTGTCTATGTATCCATCCATCCATCCATCCATCCATCCATCCATCCATCCATCCATCTATCTAGTCTAAAGGTCTTCAAACTTGGCAAGTTTAAGACTTGTGGAATTCTGGGAGTTGAAGTCCACAAAGTCTTAAAGTTTTGAAGACCCCTGTATCTGGTAGCAAGCAGTTCCACTGGTTCATTGTTCTCACTGTTAGAAAGGTCCTCCTCAATTCCAAGTCGCTTCTTTCCTTGATTAGTTTTCCTTCTGTTGTTACTTGTCTTGCCTTCTGGTGCTTTGGTGGACCACCTCTTCTCTATATCGTCCATCCAAATATTGGAATATTGCTATCATGTCACCCCGCTAGTCTTTCTTTTCTGGAAACTAGCCATACCCAGTTCCTGCAAAAAGGGAGGCAAACCCGAAGTGAGCTTGTTTTAGATTCACTTGAAATTAAATCTCACAGAGAACATTGACCGACGTGGTCTTGCTAAGAGTCCCCATGGACTTGGTGGCAGATAATAAAAAAAATTAAATTAAATTAACGCCGTACAGTTCATCCCTCGTCCCTGGACATTTTAATGTTCTTGTTCTCTCAAACAGGAATGACATTTTGGCAACGGAGTGTAGGGTACACATCCAAGACAGGAAAATCATGTTGGTTTTGTAAGCAAAACATCCCCTATAAAAAAAGGGGGGAAGGGGAAAGAGAGTCTCTGTGCATAAGCAGAGTATGTTTTTCTTGTGGGCAGTACTTTTACTTAGGACAATATTCTCAATATTGGTACCTTTAAGATGTCTGGACTTCCAACTCCCATAATTTCAGAGATAACGTACAAATTTCAACTCCCTGAATTCCACAGCCAGCATGTGGGAACTTCAACTCCCAGAATTCCACAGCCAACATGTGCAAACTTCAACTCCCAGAATTCCACAGCCAGCATGTCTGGACTTCAGCTCCCAGAATTCCACAGCCAGCATGTGGGAACTTCAACTCCCACAATTCCATAGCAACATGTAGGAACTTCAACTCCCACAATTCCACAGCCAGCATGTCTGGACTTCAACTCCCAGAATTCCACAGCCAGCATGTGGGAACTTCAACTCCACAATTCCATAGCAACATGTAGGAACTTCAACTCCCACATTCCACAGCCAGCATGTCTGGACTTCAACTCCCAGAATTCCATGTGGGACAACTCCACAATTCCACAGCCAGCATGTCTGGACTTCAACTCCCAGAATTCCACAGCCAGCATGTGGACTTCAGCTCCCAAATTCCACAGCCAGCATGTGGGAACTTCAACTCCCACAATTCCATAGCAACATGTAGGAACTTAACTCCCACAATTCCACAGCCAGCATGTCTGGACTTCAACTCCCAGAATTCCACAATTCCACAGCCAGCATATGAAAACTTAAACTCCCAGAATTCCATGGCCGGCTGGGGAATTCTGGGAGTTGTAGTCCAGACATCTTCAAGTTTCCAGCATTGAGAAACCACTGATTCAAGAGGGAGGAATGTGTGCAGCCTTCAAAGAGAGCCTGGTGTGTTTTTTCCCCCCTTCTTCTTTAAATTCAACCCTGAGAACACCGCCAAAGCTTGACGTCCCACCCCCACAATTTTTGAGGTGTTGCAACCCTTCGCAGCCGAGAATAAAAAGAGAAATTAAAAACGCCATAGCACGATCTGTCCTCGGGGGAAAAATGGCAGGCGGTGGGAGGGTGGAAAGGCTCCCGTAATCCCACTCCAGAAATCAAGTCAGTGTGGTGGGGTGAGAATTTTGGGGTGGCAGTTAGAAAAATAGCCACACTCCAGCGCCAACCTCTGCCAGGAAAGCCAGATGCAGCCAGCTGTGCTGCACAAAAGAGCTGGGTGTTTGCCAGCAAGGGAGGAAGGGCGTGTCTGCCCTGCTTTGGTGTTTTTTTTTTTTTTTTTTTAAGAAAATAATTAACCTGTGCAACTTTCATGAAGCCTTAAAAAAAAACAACCCACCATGTTCTACTGCAGCGTTTCTCTCTTTCGTTTTCTAAAAAAAAAAAGTCTTTTATTCATTTTGATTAGTTTCGTCAGCTCGACTTACGACCACAATTCAGTCAACGTGGCTTGTTGCCTAAGCAAGATCGTTAGTGGTTCGGTGACTTTTGTTCCGCTTCCTCGCCACGGTTGTTGAGTGAATGTTAACCCCCTTTTACGACCTTTCTTCCCACCGTAGTTTAAGTGGATCGATGCTCCTGTGACGTTAGTCACACGGTTGTGAAGTGAATCTGGGTCCCCCCCATCTACTTCGCTTGTCAGGAGGTTGCAAAAAGGGGATCATGGGAACATGGCAACCGTCATAAATATGAGTCAAGCGTCTGAATTTTGAGCCCCTGAGGCTGCAACGGTCATAAGTGTGAAAAATGGCCATAAGTCACTTTTTCCCCTAATGCCGTTTGAGCAGTCACCGAATGAACGAAGTCACACTTTACTTTCTTTTCTAAATTCACTTATTTTGTTATTTGCTGCACTCTAAAATCACATAGACACACATATATACACAGACCAAAGCCTGCCTGCCTGCCTGCCTGCCTGCCTGCTGCGCATCTATCTATCTATCTATCTATCTATCTATCTATTTATCTATCTATCTATCTATCTATCTATCTATCTATCTATCTATCATTATCTATCTCTATCATCGTCTCGTCTATCTCGTTATCATCTATCTATCTATCTATCTATCTATCTATCATCTATCTTCATCTATCTCTATCTATCTATCTATCTATCTATCTATCTATCATCTATCTATCTATCTATCATCTATTTACATCTGTCTATCTCTCTGTCTATCTATCTATCTATCTATCTATCTATCTATCTATCTATCTATCTATCTATCTATCTATCTATCTATCTATCTATCTATCTATCTATCTATCTCTAAAAAGTAAACTACCTACCCCTCACGCATCATCACGAAATCTCCAGAACCGTAAAGCCTACAGACTTGAAATTTGGCCTGTATGTTCCTCTTGGCTTCTAGGGGCTCACTAAGAAAGGATTTTTCAAAATGACCATCACAGCATTTAGAGTATTTCCTATATTATTATTATTATTATTATTAACACACTCTGATGCTAAGGAGTTCTCCTTCCCCTCCCCACCTGGAAATAAATCTGCTCCAAAACACAAGCAGAGGAGTTTCAGTTTCAGTTTCACAGCGCCAAGCAGCTTTAGTACAGAACAGTTGAGCTAAGCCACGCCCAGGCTCCTTGCTCACACAGCAAATACTCTTTCAGTTTCCAAACAGCCCTCAACTCTCTCACACATTGACAGGACGCTAGCCAGATGAATACCGATGGATGCTGGTACACAGAGGCAGAATTTTTCCCTCCTTATTTCCTCCCAAAAAACTAAACCTGACCACATAGTTTTGTAGCGAAGCACGGATATAGAGTTAGTATATAAATAAATAAATAAACTTAAAAACCCAGGCACAGTGAAAACCAAACAGGTTATTGTGGGTTGTTTCGATGCATCTGGAAAATGCGACTAAGTGTGTTGTGCAACCACAAATCATAATAAAAACACATTAAAAAACAACAACAGACCGGGGCCTTGGCATTAGAACTAGCTAAGGGTTTCCATATGTATATTTATGGGTGTCTGTATGAATATGGATGAATGCTGATTTTTATGCGGCTGTTTCATCAGGGAGACTTAATAGACATGATTAACAAGAATTGGAAGGGAGACCCTACACCATTTCTGACAAATGGCAGTCCAATCTCTTCTTGAAGGTCTCAAGTGATGGTGCTCCCACAACTTCCTAGGGCAACTTCTGTTCCATTGGTTGATTGTTCTCACTGTCAGAAAGTTTCTCCTTATTTCCAGGTTGAATCTCTCCTTGGTCAGTTTCCATCCATGATTATTCCTTGTCTGGCCTTTGGGTGCCTTGGAGAATAGAATAGAGTATAGTATAGAATAGAAAACAGAAAAGAATAGAAAAGAAATAGAATAGAAAATAGAATAGAACTGCCTATATGATGTCCTGAAATAATGAACAGCTCATCTGAAGCCCATCTCACAGGTCAATTCCACCATTCCTTTTTTATTATTATCATGGCTTTTATTTTGCAGCTGTTTGCATTTGGGAGGTCCTTCTTCTCTCCGCTTAAGGCTGCTGCTATCAGCCTACCACATCATGCAAATAACTGATATTTTCAGGGACAAATTTTCACGGTCGGCTAAAATATTCCACGGTCTGGAGATTATGATGGGAGAGCCAGCCCCTCTGTCTGAGTTTGAAAACTTCACAGAAATATCCAAGCAACCATTTGGGTCCACCAGGGTTCAAAATATAGCCTGGGTGAAAACTAGGCTCAATAATAGGAACTGTCAGAGGGATCTTAGAGTCTTAGTGGACAACCAGCTAAATAGGAGCCAGCAATGTGCAGCAGCTGCCAAAAAAGCCAACGCAATCCTAAATTGCATTCACAGAGGGATACAATCCAGATCAAGGGAGGTACCCAATACCACTCTATAAAGCCTTAGTAAGACCACACTTGGAATACTGCATCCAGTTTTGGTCACCACACTATAAAAAAGATGTTGAGACTCTAGAAAGAGTGCAGAGAAGAGCAACCAGGATGATGAGGGGACACTGGAGGCTAAAACATACGATGGACGGTTGCAGGAACTGGGCCTGGCTAGTCTAGGGAAGGGAAGGACCAGGGGAGACAGGAGAGCATCTTCCCATATTTGAAGGAGGGGCTGCCACAAAGAGGAGGACGGGGGTCAAGCTATTCTATATTCTTTTCTATTTTCTATTCTGTTCTATTTTCTATTCTATTCTATTCTATATTCTATTTTTATTCTATTCTTTTCTATTTTCTATTTTCTATTTTCTATTCTATTCTATTTTCTTTTCTTTTCTATTTTCTATTCTTTTCTTTTCTATTTTCTATTCTATTCTATTTTCTATTCTTTTCTTTTCTTTTCTATTTTCTATTCTATTCTATTTATCTATTCTTTTCTTTTCTATTTTCTATTCTATTCTATTCTATTCTATTCTATTTTCTATTCTATTCTATTCTATTTTCTATTCTATTCTATTTTCTATTCTATTCTATTTTCTCTATTCTTTTCTTTTCTATTTTCTATTCTATTCTATTCTATTTTCTATTCTTTTCTATTTTCTATTCTATTCTATTTTCTATTCTATTTTCCCTTCCCTTCCCTTCTAAATAGGGCAGAACGTACTTGCTTAACCACAGAAACATTGGCCTGAGTTGTGGTCGTAACTCGAGGACTACCATCAGTTGGCGGGGGGTGGGGGGAATAAAAAGAAGACAATCTCTACAGAGACCCCCTAACTTCCCCACCCCCCAGCTGTCAGAACCGAGGTGGCTGTGTGAAGCTTCCTGCAGAAAGTTGCTGGTGGCTTTTGAGGCTTGGGCAGGATGTGGAGAGCGGAGGCCATCCAGATACGGATCCTCGTAATTTCCAAGAATCTCAGTGACCCTGGCTGAGTGGGGAGAGGAGCTGCGAATGCAGCTGTGGAGCAGCTGAACAACTGGCCAAGGCCAACCCCGTCCTACAAGGAGCCTTTGGAAAAAGGAGAGAAGCAACCTGGAGCTCAGGAGAAACTTCCCAACAGTGAGGACAATTAACCGCTGGAAGAGCTGGCCTCCAGAAGTTGTGGCTGCTCCATCCCTGGAGGTTCTTAAGAAGAGCCTGGGCAGCCATTTTGTCTGGGATGGTGTAGGGCCGTGACGGCGAATCTATGGCACGCGTGCCACAGGTGGCACACAGAACCATTTGTGCCAGCAAGCAAACTTACCTCACTGCGCATGTGTGCGCCTCACAGCTGATTTTCGGGTGGTTTCGAGGCCTTTTCCAGCCTCCCAAAGGCTTGAGGAAGGCTTCTGCAGGCTTTGCAGGCCGAAAACTAGGTCCGTTTTGTCACTTCCTGTTTTTTTCCGAAAATACCAGAAGTGACAAAACGGGCCTAGTTTTCAGGCTTGCAGAAGCCTGCAGAAGCCTTCCTCAAGCCTCTGGGAGGTCGAAAAAGGCCTCAAACCGGCTGAAAATCAGCTGTGAGGCGCAGTGCAGGTAAGAGGCATCGGGGATGGGGGGATTGCGCACGCATGCATAGGGGTCATGGAGGTGCGCACATTGCCTTCTGGGTGCTGGCATGCGGCGTGAGCGTGCAAGCGCATGCACAATTTTTGGCACAGGAGCCCAAAAAGGTTAGCCACCACTGCCCTATACCTAAGGTGACCAACTTTTTTACAATGAAAAGGAGGACACAAATAAATTGAAGGGAAAAAAAAGCAAAGCCACTTTTGCGCGGCGCACTCTCTCAAAACAATTCTCCTGTGTGGAGCGCATGCGTCTTATAATCGCGTCTCGCCGCACTGTACCGAGCCTTGACGAATGGCCATGTCAAATACAAATACGTCACATCACACACAACGGATCGGATCGCCATCGATCAAATACGGAGATTTACAGATTAGTCTTCAAATATCAAAAAGGAGGACATGTAGGAAGACACTTTTCGAGAGAGGACAGAACTTACAAAAGGAGGACTGTCCTCCCTAAAGGAGGACGGTTGGTCGGTCACCTTACTGTACCATTCAGGAGAAATGGTTGTCCAATCTCTTCTTAAAAACCTCCAGTGATGGAGCACCCACAACTTCTGGAGATAAGTTGTTCAGAAGACGAGAGTTGGAAGGGACTTTGGAGGTCTTCTAGTCCAACCCCCCCCCCCCCCTGCTCAAGCAGGACAAGAAGCAACGGATAGAAACTGATCAAGGAGAGAGGCAACCTAGAACTCAGGAGGAATTTCCTGACAGTGAGAACAATTAATCTGAGGAACAACTTTCCCTCCAGAAGTTGTGAATGCTCCAACACTGGAGGTTTTTAAGAAGAGATTGGACAGCCATTTTGTCTGAAAGGATATAGGGTTCCCTGCTTGAGCAAATCTAAATCTAATAAATAAAACATTTTCCTTTGCATAACAGGTGCAAGAAAGTGCTTCGTTGATGGTTGGCCAAGAAATGTTCAGGTTGCAGCTCACCTGAGCTTCACCTGAGCAGGGGTGGGTAACTGGCAACTTTATGACCTGTGGACTTCAACTCCCAGAATTCCTGAGCCAGCATGGTTCCCCATGTTGGCTGAGGGATTCTGGGAGTTGAAGTCCACCAGTCATAAAAGGGCCACAATTCCCCATGTTGGCTGAGGAATTCTGGGAGTTGAAGTCCACCAGTCATAAAAGCCACAATTCCCCATGTTGGCTGAGGATTCTGGGAGTTGAAGTCCACCAGTCATAAAAGGGCCACAATTCCCCATGTTGGCTGAGGAATTCTGGGAGTTGAAGTCCACCAGTCATAAAAGGGCCATTGTTCCCCATGTTGGCTGAGGAATTCTGGGAGTTGAAGTCCACCAGTCATAAAAGGGCCACAATTCCCCATGTTGGCTCAGGGATTCTGGGAGTTGAAGTCCACCAGTCATAAAAGGGCCACAATTCCTCATGTTGGCTGAGGAATTCTGGGAGTTGAAGTCCACCAGTCATAAAAGGGCCACAATTCCCCATGTTGGCTGAGGGATTCTGGGAGTTGAAGTCCATCAGTCGTAAAAGGGCCTTGATTTCCCACCTCTGCACCCAAGCTTCTATGCTTCCAAACCCTCCTTCCCTTCCTTTCCACATCTCTTTGTAAATAACTTTTTCCTTCTTCTGAGTCATTCTCTCTCCCCACCCGCTTCTCCTCCCACCCCTTTTCCATGGAGAAGTGCCAGTTTCGGCTTTGGTTTCCCGTCTTTCGCTTCCCCTTGTTTACCAAAATGTGCTGATTATAGCGAGAAGAGAATTAATCTCTGGAAAAAAAGAGATTTAGATATTTTTAAAGGGGAGAGAGAGAAGCAAAGGTAGTCCTCTAGTTGCAACAGTTCATTTAGCGACCATTCAGAGTGAAACCGACACTGAATAAAAGTGACCTATGATCGTTTTTCACACTTGTGATGCTTGGACACTGACTCGTATTTATGACGGTTGCAGTGCCTTGGGGCCACGTGATTCCCCCTTTGGCGACCTCCCGACAAGCAAAGTCAATGGGGGATTCACTTAACAACCGTGTTACGGACTTCACAGCTGCAGTGATTCGCTTTAACGATCGCGGCATGAAAGGTCATAAAATGGGGGCAAAATTCACTTTTAACATTGGCAGCAGATTGTTGGGGGTCAATTGCAGTTGTAAGTTGAGAACCTGTTCTATTTGCAAGGACGAAGAACAGCTTGAGGATCGCTTTTATAGGTGCAAACAGAATAAAATGTCTGTTTTCACAAAACCTTGCAGTTGGTTCCCATTGCGTAAAGATACGGGAGCAGGAATGGGACAGATACAGATAATCAGAGTTGGAAGGGACCTTAGGGGTCATCTAGTCCAACCCCTGCCCAAGCAGGAGACCCTACACCACTTCTGACAAATGGCAGTCCAATCTCTTCTTGAAAGTCTCAAGTCATGGCGCTCCCACAACTTCCGAGGGCAACTTCTGTTCCATTTGGTTGATTGTTCCCACTGTTAGAAAATTTCCCCTTATTTCCAGGTTGAATCTCTCCTTGTTCAGTTTCTGCCCCTTATTCCTTGTCTGGCCTTTGGGTGCCTTTGAAAATAGTTTGACCCCTTCCTCCCCTCTGTGGCAGCCCTTCAACTATTGGAAGACTGCTATCATGTCTCCCCTGGTCCTTCTCTTCCCTAGACTAGCCAGGCCCAGTTCTTGCAACCGTTCTTCCTATGTTTTAGTCTCCAGTCCCCTCATCATCCTGGTTGCTCTTCTCTGCACTTTTTCTAGAGTCTCAACCTCTTGTTTATAGTGTAGTGACCACAACTGGATGCAGTACTCCAGGTGTGGCCTTACTAAGGCTTTATAGAGTGGTGTTAGTACCTCCCTTGATCTTGATTATATCCCTCTGTTAATGCAATTTAGGATTGCATTGGCTTTTTTGGCTGCCGCTGCTGCACACGGCTGGCTCCTATTTAGCTGGTTGTCCACTAAGACTCCAAGATCCCTCTCACAGTTCCTGCTGTTGAGTCTGGTTCCACCCAGTCTATATGGGTCCTTTGGGTTTTTCTTGCCTAAGTGTAGGACTTTACTTTTCTCTACATTGAATTTCATTTTGTTAGATATGTCCCAGTGTTGTAGTCTGTCAAGATCCATCTGGATCTTGAGCCTATCTTCTTGGGTGTTAGCTATTCCTGCCAGCTTAGTATCATCTGCAAATTTGGTAAGTTCCCCTTCTATTCCCTCATCTAAGTCGTTAATGAAGATACTGAAGAGTCCTGGCTGGGCCTAAGACAGAATCTTGTGGCACCCCACTGCTTACTTCCCTCCATGTAGACTTAGACCCATTAAGGACTACTCATTGAGTACAGTTTGCCAGCCAGTTGCGAGTCCATCTAGTGGTGGTGCTGTCTATTCCACTTTTTTTCTAGCTTTCTAAGAAGTAGGTTGTGGTCTACTTTGTTGAATGCCTTGCTGAAATCTAAATATAAGGGGCAAATCAACAAATTTATTTTCCTCTCATTTGGAGCACAACTGAGCCCGACCCTCAGTCACTCTATCCCACTGTCTCACTTAGCAATGAAAATTGTGGTCGTGAGTGGAGGGCTACCTGTGCTTCTGGAGGGTAATCGTTGTGTGAAAGATGCCTTGGGCTCTTGAGGGTGGAGTTCGAATGGAGGAACCTGTTGGTGGGGTTTGAAAGGACTTGGAATGGAGTGAGGTTAGAAAAAGCAGATGTGACTGCTTAGGATATTGTTTCTGGCTGGTTGGGGAATTCTGGGAGTTGAAGTTCATCCTGGCTGACTGGGAAATTCTGGGTGGAGTCCTCCCTTGGTGACTGGGGAACTCTGGGAGTTGAAGTCCATCCATGTTGACTGGAGAACTCTGGGAGTTGAAGTCCGTCCATACTGACTGGAGAACTCTGGGAGTTGAAGTCCGTCCATGTTGACTGGGGAACTCTGGGAGTTGAAGTCCGTCCATGTTGACTGGGGAACTCTGGGAGTTGAAGTCCGTCCATACTGACTGGAGAACTCTGGGAGTTGAAGTCCATCCATACTGACTGGGAACTCTGGGAGTTGAAGTCCGTCCATGTTGACTGGGGAACTCTGGGAGTTGAAGTCCATCCATGTTGACTGGAGAACTCTGGGAGTTGAAGTCCGTCCATACTGACTGGAGAACTCTGGGAGTTGAAGTCCGTCCATGTTGACTGGGGAACTCTGGGAGTTGAAGTCCGTCCATGTTGACTGGGGAACTCTGGGAGTTGAAGTCCGTCCATGTTGACTGGGGAACTCTGGGAGTTGAAGTCCATCCATGCTGACTGGAGAACTCTGGGAGTTGAAGTCCATCCATACTGACTGGAGAACTCTGGGAGTTGAAGTCCATCCATGCTGACTGGAGAACTCTGGGAGTTGAAGTCCATCCATGCTGACTGGGGAACTCTGGGAGTTGAAGTCCATCCATACTGACTGGAGAACTCTGGGAGTTGAAGTCCATCCATTCTGACTGGAGAACTCTGGGAGTTGAAATCCACTCATGCTAGCTGGAAAGTTCTGGCAAATGGAGTCTAAGTTCTGGAATTCTGGGAGTTGAGTTGAAGTTCCCCGTGCTGCCTGGGGAATTCTGGGA
>NC_142013.1:2756081-2808581 GCF_049901735.1 Notechis scutatus | reverse complement strand
GAATAGAATAGAATAGAATAGAATAGAATAGAATAGAATAGAATAGAATAGAATAGAATAGAATAGAATAGAATAGAATAGAATAGAATAGAATAGAACTCTTTATTGGTCAAGTGTGATTGCACCCACAAGGAATTTGTCTCTGGTGCATAAGCTCTCATTGTACACGGCCACTAAATGAACCGTTGCAAGTGCAGGACTGCTTTGCTCCTCCTTCTGTCTTCCAAGAGCCAGACTAGAGAGACGGGGGAGACTCTAACCCAGGGGTTGCCAACCTCTTGGACCTCAGGGACCACCAAACTCATAATTTTAAATCCCGCAGACCAGAGACCCTGGGAAAATCCCTAAAAAAGTGTGCGGGGAAAATCCCCCACCCCGTTTTACCTACTGATCGATTGTTCTTTATTTGGGGTTGCAGGACACCATCTCCAGCTCCGTTCTCACAGGGGGAGAGAGAGAGAGGAAGAGACTTTTGGCTTCATGCAAGGAAAGCAGCAGAAGCTGCAGAAGTCTTTCTTTCTCTCCCCCAAACTCAGCCAGAAACGAGCCTTTTCCAGCGCAGCCTCTTGGAGCAGGAGGCCTTGCAGGGTCCCAGGGACTCGTTTCTGGCAGAGTTTGGGGGAGAGAAAGGAAGACTTCTGCTGCTTTCCTTGCATGCAGCCAAAAGCAGAAGAAGAAAGAAGCGGAAAGAAGCATCCCGGTAGCCAGGCCAGGCACGTGGAGCAAGTTCTCCCCCTCCACCCTTTCCCCCCCCCTCACTCCCTCGTGTTGTTCGCAATGCAAGCGACGCAAGCTTTGTGTTCCCGCGGGCCGTGTGGGCGGCGGAGCCTTGTGTTCCCGCGCAGCCTGGATTAATTGCTTTGGGGGAGACATTTCTCTGTGGACCACCAACATTTTCTCGTGGACCACCAGTGGTCCCTGGCCCACTGGTTGGCAACCACTGCTCTAACCAACTGATAATGTCCCAGCCCAGAAGAGCCATTCCTGAACCTTCCCACAATTCAGAAGAAGAAACCCCCTCCCACCAGCCCAACAAGTTCATTCCCGCTTTCTGGAGAGGAAGGGGAAACCTTTTGCCATCTGCTCTCCCTCTGCTCCAGAGCGCTGGCCTCCCGCTTTGTTAATTAACCCCAATTAAACATTGGCAGGTTTCTATGGCAACCCCATGTGACAACCTGCCTTTGGCCCAGCTGCCTCCAGAGCTAGTAAATTTCCTCTCTGACAGAAGCCAAGAGTGACAGGAGGAAGAAGAAGCCACAGCTTGGCTGCAGAAGTCCATCACGACCATCACCCCGCCAAAAGAAAAAAGTAAAGTCGTACACTTAGGCAAGAAAAAACCCAAAGGACACATACGGACTGGATGAAAACCAGGCTCAGTAGCAGGAACTGGGAGAGGGATCTTGGAGTCTTAGTGGACAACCGGCTAAATAGGAGCCAGCCGTGTGCAGCAGCCGCCGCCAAAAAAGCCAACGCAATCCTAAGTTGCATTCACAGAGGGATACAATTGAGATCAAGGGAGGCACTAATACCACCCTATAAAGCCTTAGTAAGGACCACGCCTGGAGTCCTGCATCCAGTTTTGGTCACCACATTATAAAAAAGATGTTGAGACTCTAGAAAGAGTGCAGAGAAGAGCAACCAGGATGATTAGGGGACTGGAGGCTCAAACATACGACGAACGGTTGCAGGAACTGGGCCTGGCTAGTCTAGGGAAGAGAAGGACCAGGGGAGACATGATAGCAATGCTCCAATATTTGAGGGGCTGCCCCAGAGAGGAGGAAGGGGTCAAGCTGTTTTCTAAAGCGCCTGTAGGCCAGACAAGGAATCATGGATGGAAACTGAACAAGGAGAGATTCAACCTGGAAATAAGGAGGAATTTTCTGACAGGGAGAACAATCAACCCATGGAACAGAAGTTGCCTTCGGACGTTGTGGGAGCTTCATCCCTGGAGGCTTCCAAGAAGAGACTGGACTGCCATCTGTCAGAAATAGTGTAGGGTCTCCCACTTGGGCAGGGGGTTGGATTAGATGACCTACAAGGTCCCTTCCAATTCTGATTATCTTAACAGAAACTGTTAAGATTGAGGCTGGCATGGCCCCCCTCCCCTTAAAAGACCCAAACTGGCACCATTCGGGCTGAATTCAAGGCTGGAATCCCCCAGTAAAGGGGTCTTTTAACAGTTTTAAGATTTGTGGACTTCAACTCCCAGAATTCCTCAGCCATCATGGAGACCGGCTGGGGGTTGGTGGGGAATTCGGGAGTTGAAGTCCATCCATGCTGATTAGGGAAATTCTGGGCCAAGTCCAGAATTTTTAAATCCAATCTTAACGTCGCCACGCTTAAAAACAAAAATAAAAACCTCCCTGTTCCAGTACAGGCGGTCTTCGATTTACGACCATCCCTCACCCCCAAATTTATGTTGTTAAGCGAGGTGTTTATCAAGTGGGGTTTTTGCCCCCTTTTAGGACCTTCCTTGCCTCAATTATTAAGGGGAATCCCTGCAGTTGATAAGTTAGTAAGCCCGTTATTAAGTGAATACTGGTTTCCCCATTGAGGTGGCCGGTCAGACGGTCGCAAAAGGGGATCACGTGACCCAGCGACGGTCATAACATTGCCAAGCTTCTGAATTTTGATCACGTGACCGAAGGGATGCTGCAACTGGTCGTAACTGCGGAAAAAAATGGCCGTACGTTACTTTTTTTCGTTGCCGTGGTAACTTGGAACAGTCGCTAAGCGAACTTGTTGTAAATCAAGGACTACCTGTAGACCCCTTCCAGATATGTGGGGGCTGCAACAGGGGGAATTCAGAATTCCCAGCCTATCGTAGTGGACTGAAGTTGAAAAGGCTTTAAAAAAATGGTTTGGTGTTTGATTTTCAGCGCCTGGTGACTTCCAGGTATCTTGGAATTAAAAACTCCCAGGATTCCACGCTAGGTGATCTAGGGCAGGGGTCGCCCACCTTTTGGACCTCAGGGACCACCAAACTCATACTTTTAAATCCCATGGACCAGAGACCCTGGGAAAATCCCCCCAAAAAGTCTGCAGGGAAATCCCCCACCCCGTTTTCCTACAGATCAATCGTTCTTTATTAGGGATCGCAGGATATTGTCTCCAGCTCCGTTCTCGGGGTGGGTGGGTGGGGTGGAGAGACTTTTGGCTTCATGCAAGGAAAACAGCAGAAGCAGCAGAAGTCTTTCTTTCTCTTCCCCCAAACTCCGCCAGAAATGAGTCTTCGCAGCCTCTTGGAGCAGGAGGCCTTGCAGGGCCCCAAAGACTCACTTCTGGCGGAGTTTGGGGGAGAGAAAGAAAGACTTTAGCTGCTTTCCTTGCGTGCAGCCAAAAGCAGAAGAAGAAAGAAGCGGAAAGAAGCAGCCCGGTGGCCAGGCCAGGCGCGTGGGGCACATGGGGCAAGTTCCCCCCCTCCGCTCTTTCCCCCCTCCCCTCACTACCTCGTGTTGTGCGCAGTGCAAGTGACGCAAGCCTTGTATTCCCGCAGGCCATGTGGGCGGCGCAGCCTTGTGTTCCCGCGCAGCCTGGATCAATTGCTTTGGGGGTGACATTTCTCTGCGGACCACCAACATTTTCTCACGGACCACCAGTGGTCCCTGGCCCACCGGTTTGGCGACCACTGAGGTAGGGCACTCTAGGAATTTGCTCCTGCTATAAATCTGGAAGGTACAAGTTAGGTAGCAGCATTCAGAAATACAGGTAGTCCTTGAGTTACGACCATTTACAAGAGGGGTCTCCAACCTTGGCAACTTTACGACTTGTGGACTTCAACTCCCAGAATTCCTCAGCCAGCACGTGCTGCCTGAGGAATTCTGAGATTTGAAGTTCACAAATCGTACAGTTGCCAAGGTTGGAGACCCCTGGTTTATCATCACTGTTCACACAACCCTCACCCCCTATACCCCTATCTTTTATCGTATCTTAGATTAAAAAGACTAGTCCTCCAGAACGGCAGGCATAACCAGGTGTCTAGTAAGGTGCTGAACTTCAAACCCCATCATCCCCAGCCTTGAGCTACGCTGGGCTACGAAGGAAAGAAGTTGAAATATCTGCTGGCACCCAGCTGGACTCTTATGTCAATGCAGCTTCAGGTAGATCCTCTCCTTATGACCACAATCGAGCCCAAAATCTCCATGGCTGAGCGAGACGGTGGTTAAAGTGAGTTTTGCTCCATTTTACGACCTTCCTTGCTGCCATTTTGTTACGGGAATCGTTGCAGTTGATCATTTCATAACACGGTTGTTAAGTGAATCTGGCTTGCCCCGTTGAGTTTGGTTGTCAGAAGGTCGCAAAAACGGATCTCCATCATATGTTAGCTGCCAAGGGTCCGAATTTCAAGGCCATAAGAGCGAGAAATGGTCACTTTCTTCAGTATTGTCGTCAGTTTAAATATCACTAAGCGGATGGTCGTAAGTCAAAGCCCACCTTTAAATAAAGGGATTGGGTCAGCCCTAGGCATCCATGCCGATAGCAAGATTTTAGATTAAATCCATCCGTAGAGTTGAAAAACGAAGACTGCAGCTTGAAACTAAGGCTTATTTATGTCCGAGGCGATGTTGTATGAACTAGGTTATAATTCTTCAACCCAACCTGGTTTACCCTAGTGGGCGAAATGGATATGGTCTCCACAATCTTTCCCATTGAACTAAAGGTGCTTTTTTTTTTCAGGAGGTAATTTTTATTTTTGAAGACATTTCACTTCTCATCCAAGAAGCTTCTTCAGCTCTGGATGGTGGGGGAATGGGAGGATTTATATTCCTTGCAGACGGCTGGTCATTTGCATCCTTTTAGAGGGTCGTTGAGGCCACTTGGAGGTTTATCTGTGTCCTCTCAGGGTCACCCGAGTGGTGCAAATGGTTCGTGGTAATCTGCAATTTTTTTCCTCTGGAAAGTCATCCACTACTCAGGTGACCTATTTTTGTCATTCAGGCAGGAATTTATATGGGAAATCCTTTGAATAGTTTAATGCATTTTTTTTCAACCACAACAACTTTAAGCGGACTTCAACTCCCAGAATTCCCCCAACCAGCAAGTTTGGTTTTTAAGAAGAGACTGGGCAGCCATTTGTCCAGAATGGTGCACCGTCTCCTACTTGAGGAAAGGGGGAGCTGGACTCGAAGACCTCCAAGGTCAGATAACAGATCATCAGAGTTGGAAGGGACCTTGTAGGTCATCTAGTCCAACCCCCCGCACAAGCGGGAGACCCTACACCATTTCTGACAAATGGCAGTCCAGTCTCTTCTTGAAGGTCTCAAGTGATGGTGCTCCCACAACTTCACAGGGCAACTTCTGTTCCATTGGTTGATTGTTCTCCCTGTCAGAAAGTTTCTCCTTATTTCCAGGTTGAATGTCTCCTTGGTCAGTTTCCATCCATTATTCCTTGTCTGGCCTTTGGCTGCCTTGGAAAATATCTTGACCCCTTCCTCCTTTCTGTGGCAGCCCCTCAAATATTGGAAGATGCTCTCCTGTCTCCCCTGGTCCTTCTCTTCCCTAGACCAACCAGGCCCAGTTCCTGCAACCATCCATTGTATGTTTTAGCCTCCAGTCCCCTCATCATCCTGGTTGCTCTTCTCTGCCCTTTTTCTAGAGTCTCAACCTCTTTTTTTACATCTCTTCTTTGGGGCAAACCCTGAGATATTGGAAGACTGCTATCATGTCCCCACTATCCTTCTTTTCCTTAAACTAGACATGTCTTCTGTCCATCCATGATTAACTCAGGTGTCTTTCTTTCTTTCTTCCTTCCTTCCTTCCTTCCTTCCTTTCTTTCTTCCTTCTTCCTTCCTTTTCCTTTTCTTCCTTCCTTCCTTCCTTCCTTCCCTTCCTTCCTTCCTTCCTTCCTTCCTTCCTTCCTTCCTTCCTTCCTTCTTTTCTTTCTTTCTCTCATCTATCTTTCTTTCTCTCTTTTTCTTTCTTTCTTTCTTTCTTTCTTTCTCTCTCTCTCTTTCTTTCTTTCTTTCTTTCTTTCTTTCTTTCTTTCGAATAGCTTGACCCCCTTCTCCTCTCTGTGGCAGCCCCTCCTCAAATATTGGAGCCCTGCTCTCCTGTCTCCCCTGGTGCTTCTCTTCCCTAGACTAGCCAGGCCCAGTTCCTGCAACCGTCCATCGTATGTTTTGGTCTCCAGTCCCCTCATCATCCTGGTTGCTCTTCTCTTCGCTTTTTCTAGGTCCCTTCGAACTCTGTTCATTCTGTTCATTCTGCTGCCTTTCCACCCACCTGAACCCTTGGAGAACTATAATTCCCATCGCCCACCTGCTTGCTAGCTGGCTTTCCAGCCTCCCATCTCCAGACCGACAGGGATGATGGAAAAACCCACCTCGGGAACAAAAACCACATCCAGGCGTCAGCTTCTCCAGCTGCAAAACCTCCTTCAGCCTCTTTTCCCCCCGGCCATCCATGCCCCACAGGCAGGACCCTCTCTCTATACCCCCCTTCCCCCGCCGTTTAATCCTGCACCCGTCGGCTCAGCCCGAGAGAGAACAGAGTGGGCTGCGCTATCCTTGGTTGCTTTGACTTGGTTCCCATGGCAAACGGAGCCTGGGTTGCATTTGCTCTCCTCCCCACAGCCACCCACCCCTCCTTCCCTCCCTCCCTCCCTCCCTCCTTCTTTCTCTATCCATTCCCTGCTTCCTTCCCAACCAATCCGTTTTCTCCGGCTCTGGATGACGCCGGCACGAGCCGAAGCCCAGCCGTGCTGAAAAAAAAGAAGACGACGAAAAAGGAAAGGCAAGAGGCAATACACCTGTCCAGGCGCTGTATATATGCATTTGGACACGGCGGCGCAGTCGTCAGCCAGGCCGGAGAGAGCGAGGGAGCAGGGCTCCCCCTTCGCCCCATCCTTCCGCCTCCGATCATCGCTGCGCAGAAGGTACCACCGCAGCCCATCCGGGAGGTGCCTCGGCCGCCCGCCGGCGCTCTTCTCGTCACGGACCAGCCCACCCTGGAAGCCGCATGCTGCAAATGGTCAGGACGCTGGCCCAGTTCACCATCGCCTTGGAAGACATGCGGGAACTTGGGGAGGGTGACGACCCTGATGCGCTTCACGCCCCGGCCTCGGTCGGCGAGGAGTGTCCGGAGAAGGCCGCCGGCGCCGGCTGCAGCCATCGGAACAGCCCTCTCCGGAACGGCACGGTGGAGGTGACGGTGGCATGGGCAGAGATGGGTGGGTGGGTGAAGGAGACAGGGGCCGTCGTCTCGCTGGGGAAAACCGTGGCATGGCTAAGGGGGTGTCATAACCATGAAGGAGGTTACTGCGTGTATCGGGGTGGGTGGGGGGGCGTCCAAGGTGGTCAGTGCAGCTTGGAGACGTTAAAGGTACCAGAAAGGGGGTAGAAAGGCTACAGCAGCAAGGAAGACCACGGGAGCCGCCTTTCCCGTGGATAATCGGTGGCCTGTAGTGGCCCCTGCCAGCCCTGCTCCGGCCGACGTGGCTTTGGGCTTAGCCAGGAGCAAGCACTACCTGAGGTTCAAGGCCACAGGTGAGGGACACGCCCTCCATCTTTCGATATCTCGCCAACGGGGAAACCTTTCCAGCTCCACGGTTTGTCACTCTTAGCGTCTCCCAAAAATATATCCTTTGTTCCACTTAGATGATTTTTTTCCCCCCTTATCACCCCACTTTTTCGCCCAAACTGTCATGGTTTCTTTATAACAATTCCTTCCTCCATTTTAAAGTTCAAAGGAAGGTTCTCTATTTTAGGCATCCTCTTCTCTTTTGTTCCCCGAATGATTTGATCTCATCGTTGTTGATCCTTATAAAAATCCCTATTCTTCTTTATCTTTTTTATATCTCTTGTCTGGATTTGCAGGTTCTATATTTGAGATATCTTCTTCTTTTCCGTTCCCCGAATGATTTGATCTCATCGTTGTTGATCCTTATAAAAATCCCTATTCTTTATCTTTTTTTATATCTCTTGTCTGGATTAGGTTAATTGAGATATTTTTTCGGTTCTCGGAGTTTTTTTTTTGGTTCTGGGTGGGTTTGGTGTCATATTGTTGAACCTTATAAAAAAACATATTTTATCTCTTGTCTGGATTTGCAGCAGGTTCTATATTTTAGATATCTTCTTATTTTCCATTCCCTGGATGATTGCATCTCATCATTGTTGATCCTTATAAAAATCCATGTTCTTCTTTATCTTTTTTTTATCTCTTGTCTGGATTTGCAGAAGGTTCTATATTTTAGATACCCTCTTGTCCTCCATTCCCTTGAATGATTTGATCTCAACCGTTCTCGATCCTTATAAAAACCCCTATTCTTCTTTATCGTTTTTTTATATCTGGATTTTGTGCAAGGAGGGCCACCGATCAATACCTATACCTTGTTGCTTTAGTTCCATGTGTTGTTCTCAGCCTTCCTGGGGAATCAAATCCGTTCCTTGTATTTTCTTGTTTTATTTAAGTCCGTCTCATTGGGGTATATATATATATATATCTTCGCCTCCATCGTTGACAACCAGCCAGACAGGTATTTTAGGATGACACCTGGGTTTTCTTTGCCACGCCGTTCAGAAGTGCTCTTCGTTCCTCGGTCATTTTTAAAACAGGCCAGCCCTTTTCCAGGTTTCCTCATCTCGGAACCAGTTTGCCAGGCAACTCATGGCTCCCTGGATGACCTGGGGACTTCAATTCCCAGAATTCCTGAGCCAGCCAGCATGGCTGGCTCAGGAATTCTGGGAGTTGAAGTCCCCAAGTCATCCAGGTGCTTTATAGTTGCTAATTCCTGCTCTGTTGTCATTTTTCTTTGGGGTTTTTATTTATTTATTTCTGACTGTCATATTTCTTGGAAACTAATCATCACAGGAAGAGGAAAAACAAAAACAAAAACAAAACAGAGGCTTGGCAGCATCCTTAAAAATTCTTTCTTATCAAGGAAGGATGCCAAACATCATTTTAGGGCCTTAAATGTGTGTTTTGTTTTTTGATTTTTTGTTTTCTGGCTGCTCAGGATTCGGCAACCGGGTGCTAATTTGGGGGGGTAACACAACCTGTGAACGGCATCCCTTCCAGGGCTCACGTTCTGCCAGGGATCCAGCAAGGAATGGATTTAATTTTAGCCTGTGTTGGGAAGATGGTATCCCAGCCACAAGACCCGTGTGTGTGTGTGTGTGTGTGTGTGTGTGTGTGTGTGTGTGTGTGTGGGAGTGAGAGAGAGAGAGAGAGAGTGTTTGACTTCTGGTGGGGAGAGCGTTTTGGAGTTCGGTTGGAAAGATTTGCACTTCCTTGTTTGGCCTGAGCTGGGCCTCAATTTGGCAATTGGAGTGAAATAAGCAATTATTCCCTTCCATTGCTTGCCTGTTACAAAAAGGCTAAGCCAGAGCCAGGCTAGAAACTAGGGGGATGGTGAGTTCTACTCTCACTTTAAGCATGAAAGCCAACTGGGTGACTTTGGGCCAATCACCAGGAGACGGTGAGTTCTAGTCCCGCCTTAGGCATGAAAGCCAGCTGGGTGACTTTGGGCCAATCACCAGGAGACGGTGAGTTCTAGTCCCGCCTTAGACATGAAAGCCAACTGGGTGACTTTGGGCCAATCACCAGGAGATGGTGAGTTCTAGTCCACCTTAGGCATGAAAGCCAGCTGGGTGACTTTGGGCCAATCACCAGGAGACGGTGAGTTCTAGTCCTGCCTTAGGCATGAAAAACTGGCTGGGTGACTTTCAGTCCAATCACCAGGAGACGGTGAGTTCTAGTCCCGCCTTAGGCATGAAAACTGGCTGGGTGACTTTCAGTCCAATCACCAGGAGACGGTGAGTTCTAGTCCTGCCTTAGGCATGAAAACTGGCTGGGTGACTTTCAGTCCAATCACCAGGAGACGGTGAGTTCTAGTCCTGCCTTAGGCATGAAAACTGGCTGGGTGACTTTCAGTCCAATCACCAGGAGACGGTGAGTTCTAGTCCCGCCTTAGGCATGAAAACTGGCTGGGTGACTTTCAGTCCAATCACCAGGAGACGGTGAGTTCTAGTCCTGCCTTAGGCATGAAAACTGGCTGGGTGACTTTCAGTCCAATCACCAGGAGACGGGAGTTCTAGTCCTGACTTAGGCATGAAAACTGGCTGGGTGACTTTGGGCCAATCACCAGGAGACGGTGAGTTCTAGTCCTGCCTTAGGCATGAAAACTGGCTGGGTGACTTTCAGTCCAATCACCAGGAGACGGTGAGTTCTAGTCCTGCCTTAGGCATGAAAACTGGCTGGGTGACTTTCAGTCCAATCACCAGGAGACGGTGAGTTCTAGTCCTGCCTTAGGCATGAAAACTGGCTGGGTGACTTTCAGCCAATCACCAGGAGACGGTGAGTTCTAGTCCTGCCTTAGGCATGAAAGCTGGCTTGGTGACTTTCAGTCCAATCACCAGGAGATGGTGAGTTCTAGTCCTGCCTTAGGCATGAAAGCCAACTGGGTGACTTTGGGCCAATCACCAGGAGACGGTGAGTTCTAGTCCCGCCTTAGGCATGAAAGCCAACTGGGTGACTTTGGGCCAATCACCAGGAGACGGTGAGTTCTAGTCCCGCCTTAGGCATGAAAGCCAACTGGGTGACTTTGGGCCAATCACCAGGAGAGGGTGAGTTCTAGTCCCGCCTTAGGCATGAAAGCCAACTGGGTGACTTTGGGCCAATCACCAGGAGACGGTGAGTTCTAGTCCTGCCTTAGGCATGAAAGCCAACTGGGTGACTTTGGGCCAATCACCAGGAAACGGTGAGTTCTAGTCCTGCCTTAGGCATGAAAGCCAACTGGGTGACTTTGGGCCAATCACCAGGAGACGGTGAGTTCTAGTCCCGCCTTAGGCATGAAAGCCAACTGGGTGACTTTGGGCCAATCACCAGGAGACGGTGAGTTCTAGTCCCGCCTTAGGCATGAAAGCCAACTGGGTGACTTTGGGCCAATCACCAGGAGACGGTGAGTTCTAGTCCTGCCTTAGGCATGAAAGCCAGCTGGGTGACTTTGGGCCAATCACCAGGAGATGGTGAGTTCTAGTCCCGCCTTAGGCATGAAAGCCAGCTGGGTGACTTTGGGCCAATCACCAGGAGACGGTGAGTTCTAGTCCCGCCTTAGGCATGAAAGCCAGCTGGGTGACTTTGGGCCAATCACCAGGAGACGGTGAGTTCTAGTCCCGCCTGAGGCATGAAAGCCAGCTGGGTGACTTTGAGCCAATCACCAGAAGACTGGGAGTTCTAGTCCCGCCTTAGGCATGAAAGCCAGCTGGGTGACTTTGGGCCAATCACCAGGAGACGGTGAGTTCTAGTCCCACCTTAGGCATGAAAGCCAGCTGGGTGACTTTGGGCCAATCACCAGGAGACAGTGAGTTCTAGTCCTGCCTTAGGCATGAAAGCCAGCTGGGTGACATTGAGCCAATCACCAGGGGAGGGTGAGTTCTAGTCCCGCCTTAGGCATGAAAGCTAGCTGGGTGACTTTGGGCCAATCACCAGGAGACAGTGAGTTCTAGTCCCGCCTTAGGCATGAAAGCCAGCTGGGTGACTTTGGGCCAATCACGAGGAGAGGGTGAGTTCTAGTCCCGCCTTAGGCATGAAAGCCAGCTGGGTGACTTTGGGCCAATCACCAGGAGACGGTGAGTTCTAGTCCCGCCTGAGGCATGAAAGCCAGCTGGGTGACTTTGGGCCAATCACCAGAAGACTGGGAGTTCTAGTCCCGCCTTAGGCATGAAAGCCAGCTGGGTGACTTTGGGCCAATCACCAGGAGACGGTGAGTTCTAGTCCCGCCTTAGGCATGAAAGCCAGCTGGGTGACTTTGGGCCAATCACCAGGAGACGGTGAGTTCTAGTCCCGCCTTAGGCATGAAAGCCAGCTGGGTGACTTTGGGCCAATCACCAGGAGACGGTGAGTTCTTGTTCCGCCTTAGTCATAGAAACCTGCTGGGTGACTTTGGGCCAATCACCAGGAGACGGTGAGTTCTAGTCCCGCCTAGGCATGAAAGCCAGCTGGGTGACTTTGGGCCAATCACCAGGAGACGGTGAGTTCTAGTCCTGCCTTAGGCATGAAAATCAACTGTGTGACTTTGGACCAATCACCAGGAGACGGTGAGTTCTAGTCCCGCCTTAGGCATGAAAGCCAGCTGGGTGACTTTGGGCCAATCACCAGGAGACGGTGAGTTCTAGTCCCGCCTTAGGCATGAAAACCAACTGGGTGACTTTGAGCCAATCACCAGGAGACGGTGAGTTCTAGTTCCACCTTAGTCATAGAAACCTGCTGGGTGAACCTTGCGCCAGTCACAAGGAGACGGTGAGTTCTAGTTCTGCCTTAGCCACAAGGTTGTTGTTGTGAGGAAGAGGAAGGAGTATTAGGTCTATTCCCCACCTTGGATTACTTATAAATAAATGGGATATAAATAAAAATAAATAAAGAGAAGGCTTGGGTATCATATTCTGCTGATCCGCTTCCTGTAAATATTTACATTTGGATAATAAGATTTTGAAGCAGAGGCCCTCCTGTTGTTTGTGATTTTCACGATGAGAATCTCGCCTTAATAAATTGAAATACCTGCCGGCCTTTTGGAGGACTTCTAACTTTTACCCCTGACTGCTTTCAGTCCTAAAATGGATTGCAGCTGGCATCTGTCCGTTTTGTTCTGATCTTGCTATCTTATCCCCTTTAAAAAACAAACAAACACCTAACATTTTGGGAGGAGGAATATACAGTTCTACTCATAGGGATGTCTTTGCATATATTTCCTACCAGTTGGATATCCATGCTTCGCTATGAAAAATACTATGTGGTTCGGCTTGGTTTTCAGGGAGGGAAATACGGGGAGGGGGGGAATTCTGCCTCTTGTCTACCAGCATCCATCGGTATTCATCTGACTAACGTCCTGTCAGTGTGTGAGAGAGTGGAGGGCTGTTTGGAAACTGAAACAGTATTTGCTGTGTGAGCAAGGAGGAGACAGCAAGGAGCCTGGGCGTGGCTTAGCTCAACTGTTCTGTACTAAAGCTGCTCGGTGCTGTGAAACTGAAACTGAACCTCCTCTGCTTGTGTTTTGCATTTGGAAGAGATTTCTTTCCAGGTGGGGAGGGGGAGTAGAACTCCTTAGCATCAGAGCGTGTTAATAATAATAATAATAATAATAATAATAATAATAATAATAATTAATAATTAATAATAATAATAATAATAATAATACTAATGCTCTGATGGTCATTTGGAAAAATCCTTTCTTAGTGAGCCCCTAGAAGCCAAGAGGAACATACATGCCAAATTTCAAGTTTGTAGGCTTTACGGTTCTAGAGATTTTGTGATGATGCGTGAGGGGTATTTCGCTTTTATATAGATAGATAGATGAGAATAAGAATGGAATGAATGAGCTGGAAGGGACCTTGGAGGTCTTCTAGTCCAGCCCCCTGCTCAAGCAGGAGAACCTATACTATTTTCTAGCCTCTTCTTAAAAACACCCTGTGGTGGAGCGCCCACGATTTCTGGTGGCAAGCTGTTCCACTGGTCAATTGTCTGTTCTTCTTCTCCTTTTCGAACAGATAGTTTTCCCCACTGGGAACTGCCTTCCAAAGTTTGGGGGAAAATGCTGGTTTGTTTGACTCCTTTTAGAAAAGGGAGAATTACAAAAGGCAATGATTTGCATTAAAATATCAATCCAGTGAATTTCCTTTTTCTTTTTTCCGTTGAACCGTTTCTAGCATTGATTGGGGTTTTGTGAGTGTGGGTGTTTGTGGTCGTGTGTGCTGCTTTTCTGAAGGCTTAAGCTGGGTTTTTCTCCACCTAACTGGATATTTCTGGCTCTTGATGGGAAGATACCTTTACAATTAGTCCTCGGCTTACAACGATTCATTTAGCAACTGTTAACAACGGTATGAAAAAATTGACGGGATCATTTTCCATGCATTTTTCCAGATTCAGATAACGTATAACCAGAGTTGGAAGGGACCTTGTAGGTCATCTAGTCCAACCCCCTGCCCAAGCTGGAGACCCTACACCATTTCTGACAAATGGCAGTCCAATCTCTTCTTGAAGATCTCAAGTGATGGCGCTCCCACAACTTCAGAGGGCAACTTCTGTTCCATGGTTTGATTGTTCTCACTTAATGACCATGGGACCGATTCAGTTAATGACCGTGTGACTAACTCAGCAACTGCAGTGATTCACTTAATAACTGCAGCCAGAAAGGTCATAAAATGAGGCAGAGTCCACTTGACAGCTGTCTCGCTTAGCAACAGAAATTTGGCGTTCAATTGCCGTAAGTCGAGGTTACTACTTGTACTGCAGCTATTTGCTGAATACTCTATATTAGTAAGGTCATGATGAAACAAATACCTGCCCATTTTTAAGGACAGGTAATAATTTGGATGTTGTGTGAGCGTTGTCCTTCCTACCCCCTTTGTGATGTGCTGCATTCAATGCAACTGTTAAAAGTTTTGTCTCCAAGGTGCTTTTTCTAAGAGGCAACTTATTTTTTGCTTGAAGAAGGTTTTGCTTCTCATCCAAGAAGCTTCATCCGTTCTGAAAGAAAATGAAGTTCTTCATTCAGAACTGAGGAAGCTTCTTGGATGAGAAGCGAAATCTCTTCAAGGAAAAAAAAAACAAAGGAAAAAGTCCAGTTGTCTTTTGAAAAATACACCTTTGGGACAAGGTGGATGACTGAGAATCTCCATAGACATGTTAGGGTTTTTTGCTTAGATAATTTCACCTCCTCAACCGTGTATCCTTCTGATATGTTGAAATGTAAACCCCATAGTACATCTGATTTGAAGTTGCTCCTGACAACTGCTTTGTGGTTACTCTTCATGGATGCTGCGTGGCCACAGAAAGAGATGCGTTGTGGGTGTTTCCATCTGTCAAAACTAACGATTCTCGGTGTATCCTTTTAAAAAAATCCACATTTTAGATAGGAAACGACACCCCAAATTGCATTGCAAATCTCCGTTTGGTGCTCGGTGGTTAACAGATAACAGATCATCAGAGTTGGAAGGGACCTTATAGGTCATCTAGTCCAACCCCCTGCCCAAGCAGGAGACCCTACACCATTTCTGATAGATGGGAGTCCAGTCTCTTCTTGAAAGCCTCCAGGGATGAAGCTCCCACAACTTCCAAAGGCAACTTCTATGGGTTGATTGTTCTCACTGTCAGAAAGTTTCTCCTTATTTCCAGGTTGAATCTCTCCTGGATCAGTGTCCATCCATTATTCAGGTGCTTTAGGCCAGACAAGGAATAATGGATGGAAACTGAACAAGGAGAGATTTAACCTTGATTACAGAAA
The DNA here is from genome assembly GCF_049901735.1 of Notechis scutatus. Lineage (NCBI taxonomy): Eukaryota > Metazoa > Chordata > Lepidosauria > Squamata > Elapidae > Notechis > Notechis scutatus. The sequence goes on along the minus strand of NC_142013.1, from coordinate 2,793,364 downwards.
ATAATTTGGCCTCAGATGTTAAATCTTATACGGCAGTAGAATGAACCCTTGCTAAAAATAATCAAAATCGGTTGGGTTTCCTTGAGACCATGTCCGTAGGAAGGGAGCTGTTATTGGTTCACGTGGCTGTCACGTTTCTGAAATTGAAATGGTCCTTAGTTGGGCGATTTGTTAAAAATAATAAAGGCAGGATACAAATAAATAAACGGATGGATAAATAAACAGCCCAACTCACATCTTGGATTAAAAGGCACTGTAGAATTTAGGATTCTGCGCTTTTGAAGCTGGTGGTATAATTACAGAAGGAGTTCCTTGCAGCTTATTTAAATTCATCTAATTTGAGCTTACCGGTTGTCCTTGTTTAGCAGTGATCTCATTTAGTGACCATTTGCAGTTACGACGGGGTTGAAAAAGCAACTTTGCAACCAAGCCTCACGTTTACGACCTTTGAGGGGGGTGTAAAGCAAAGGAAGGTTGAAGCGAGATTATAACTATAGTTGTGGTTTCACTTAGTGACTGCTTCTCTTAATGACAGAGTGGCCAGTTCCAATTGTGGCACTTAAGGAGGATTACCTGTAAATTTAGGAACATGTTGCAGCAATCAAATTTAACTGTCAAAATGTGGAAATAAAAGTCACGGAATAAAATAGCTCCTTTTACAAGTAGTGCTCAATTTAGGACTGTGATGGAGCCTGCCAATGATGGGTGTCAGCTATGACAGTCGTAAAATGGGTCATTAGATGGCTGACTCGATTTTATGGCTTTCTGTGCAGTGGTTGTAAAGCAAACGTTAAGTGACTGGTTGCGAAATTAGATATTTTAATGTTTTTTTAAATGTTTTAATCATTTTTATTGTTTTAAGGCAGGGGTCCCCAACCACCGGTCCGCGGACCGGTACCAGTCCGTGGAACAAGTCCTACCGGGCCACTGGTTTGCTGGGCGCCGCCATCTTTTTTTGATGAAAACGTGCTTCCGGTGAGCTTTTCCGGATAGAAAGCTCACGAAGCACGTCATCAAAAAGATAGCATGGCGCCAGCTGATGCATGTCTGTGCCGGGCCACGCCATCAAAAAAGGTTGGGGATACCGGGCCGCGGCATAAGAAAGGTTGGGCATCACTGTTTTAAGGTGTTTTTTTAAAGATTTTGATTGTAATATGTTTCTGAATTGTGAGCTTCCCAGTCATTTGCTGAGATATAGAAATCAAATGAATGAATGAGTGAGTGAGTAAACAAATGAATGAATGAAATGAATGAATGAATGAAATGAATGAATGAACAAATGAATAAATGAAATGAATGAATACATGAAATTAAGGAGTGGAATAAATGAAATGTATGAATAAATGAAATGAATGAATGAAATGAATGAATAAATCAAATGAATGAATGAATGAAATGAATGAATGAAATGAATGAATGAATGAAATGAATAAATAAATAAATGAAATGAATGAAATGAATGAATGAATGAAATGAATAAATAAATAAATGAAATGAATGAAATGAATGAATGAACACAGTCACGGGACTGTAGGGGTTGGGAGGGCTGGATGTCAGAACTTCGAATACCGCGGTTGTTAAGTGAACCCATTACTCACTATGGGGCGATGAATAAATAAATGGAATGAATGAAATGAATGAATGAACACAGTCACGGGACTGTAGGGGTTGGGAGGGCTGGATGTCAGAACTTCGAATACCGCGGTTGTTAAGTGAACCCATTACTCACTATGGGGCGTTTTTGCTGGACATGTCGGTTTTCAACCAAAACATTGTAAATCGCATCCCCAATTTTGCAACCGTAGTAGAGCGAGTCACCGCAGTTATTAAGGGAATTACCAAATTGTTAAGTGAACCAGATGATCATTGAGTGAATCCAATGGGGGGCTTTCTCACCGGAAAGGACCAGAAAGTGGCTAAATTGTGGTCTTGTGATTGCAGGACATGGCAAACGGCCATAAATGCAGATTGGTTGCCAAGCCCCCCAAATGAAGTCACAAGACCACATTGAGGTGATAAATCCCTTTTGGGAGGTCCGTTGTAACTGGGAACGGTCAACAAATGGCCAGTTGTACCTGTAGTCATTCCTATTGTGGGGAGCACTTCCTCCCAATTTTAAGAGAATATCAGTCTTTGGGGTTCCTTTAACAATTGGGGTGCAGCCTTCCGGTGTCAGGATGAAACCAAAGAGACATTTAATTCTCTCACTGGATCAGAAGGCCCAAGAGACGACTCCTCGCCTCAGAATAATAGAGTCACAGAGTTGGAAGGGACCTTGGAGGTCTTCTAGTCCAACCCCCTGCCTAAGCAGGAGACCCTAGACCAGGGGTGTCCAACCTTGGCAACTTTAAGACTTGTGGACTTCAACTCCCAGAATTCCTCAGCCAGCTGGCTGAGGAATTCTGGGAGTTGAAGTCCACAAGTCTTAAAGTTGCCAAGGTTGGACACCCCTGCCCTAGACCATTTCAGTCAAATCGTAGTCCAATCTCTTCTTGAAAACCTCCAGTGTTGGAGCACACACAACTTCTGGTGGCAAGAGGTTCCACTGGGTACTGAGGTACTAATACCACTCTATAAAGCCTTAGTAAGACCACACCTAGAGTCCTGCATCCAGTTTTGGTCACCACATTATAAAAAAGATGTTGAGACTCTAGAAAGAGTGCAGAGAAGAGCAACCAGGATGATGAGGGGACTGGAGACTAAAACATACGATGGATGGTTACAGGAACTGGGCCTGGCTAGTCTAGGGAAGAGAAGGACCAGGGGAGACAGGAGAGCATCTTCCAATGTTTGAGGGAGGGGCTGCCCCAGAGAGGAGGAGGGGGATCAAGCTATTCTCCAAAGCACCCGAAGGCCAGACAAGGAACAATGGATGGAAACTGAACAAGGAGAGATTCAACCTGGAAATAAGGAGAAACTTTCTGACAGGGAGAACAATCAACCCGTGGAACAGAAGTTGCCTTCGGACGTTGTGGGAGCTTCATCCCTGGAAGCTCTCAAGAAGAGACTGGACTGCCATTTGTCAGAAATGGTGTAGGGTCTCCCGCTTGGGCGGGGGGTTGGACTAGATGACCTACAAGGCCCCTTCCAACTCTGTTATTCTGTATTCTGTTCAACCTGGGATGTGTACCAGGCCTACAGGTTTGGGAGCATGGAAGAAGCTTTATTGGTGTCCTCGCCTATCCCAGAATTCCCTAGTCTGCATAGTTAGGAATTCTGGGAGAAGGTGCCATACTGGGAAATTTAGCTAAGAAAGCCCACCAGGTGGAATTGGGTGTCAGCAAAACCCACCTGAAGTAATGGCAAAACCACTCCTGTACAGGAGTGCTGCTAAGCGAGACAGCCGTTCAAGTGAATTTTTCCCCTTTTACGACCTTCCTGGCCACAGTCATTAAGCAAATCAACCATTGTTAAGTGAGTCACACCCTTGTTGAGTGAATCTGACTTCCCCGTTGACCTTTGTAAATACGAGCCGGTTGCCAAGAGTTGGAACTTTGATCACAAGGACGCTGCAATGTTATAAGTGTGAAAAATGGTCGTAAGTCATCTTTTTCAGGGCTGTTGTAACTTTGAATAACGGGCCTTAAATGAGCTGTTGTAAGTCAAAGGACTACAATGCCCCAAATCCACGAATTTCCCAGAAGTCTCCTGGAGTTTGCTTTTCATGGGCCAAGACATCAGTTTGATGAATGTTGACTGCACACATCAGCCTGTTGCCAACATCTTTGAAAAACACTCAGCCCACCCTTTTCTTCCCCCCCACTTTCCTAAAATTGTCAAAAGACGGAGTGGCTGGCCAAGAATTGTAAATACAACTTGGTCAGGAGGTTCTAAAAATGGCATGTCAAACAGAAAGGGCTGGCTTTCCAATTTAAATTTAAGCACTGTTTTCTTTCCTTGTCGCTGGAGTTTACAATAATTTATGAAAAAGGCTATGGCCTTTATTAAGTGGATTTGGTCTGGGAATACTGGGTGCCCTTGGAAGAAAATCATATATTTTTTTCTCTCCTGTCAAACAGATGACAGTTACTACCCGATGGAAAATGTAGAGGGGTACAGGCAGGGTCCCCCGGATATTTATGAGTAGTTACTCATCAGTCTGTCATTGTTTCTCAATTTTAAGATAGGTGGACTTCAACTCCCAGAATTCTGGCTGGGGGGATTCTGTGCGTTGAAGTCCATTGTGTTAGATGGGGAATTCTGGGAATTGAAGTTCATACAGACTGGCTGGGGAATTCTGGGAGTTGAAGTCCACCCATACTGGCTGGGGGATTCTGCGAATTGAGGTCCACTCATACTAGCTGGGGATTTGGGGAATTGAAATCTACCCATATTGGCTGGGGGATTCTGGGAGTTGAAGTCCATTCATGCCATTCATGCTAGGTAGGGAATTCTGGGAATTGACTGGCTGGGGGATTCTGGGAGTTGAAGTCCACCCATACTGGCTGAGGGATTCTGGGAGTTGAGGTCCACCCATTTGGGGAATTCTGGGAGTTGAAGTCTATCCTTGTTGGCTGGGGGATTCTGGGAGTTGAAGTCCACCCATACTGGCTGGGGGATTTGGGGAATTGAAATCTACCCATATTGGCTGGGGGATTCTGGGAGTTGAAGTCCATTCATGCTAGGTAGGGAATTCTGGGAATTGACTGGCTGGGGAATTCTGGGAGTTGAAGTCCACCCATATTGGCTGGGGAATTCTGGGAGTTGAAGTCTATCCTTGTTGTCTGGGGGATTCTGGGAGTTGAAGTCCACCCATACTGGCTGGGGGATTCTGCGAGTCACACTTCACACCTCTTAAAGATGTGAAGGCTGAGAAACCTTGATCTAAGTCTATTGATGCCTTCTGTAGAGCGGGTGATTTTTATCCACACGCCCAACTCCGTTGCTCCAAGTGAGTCTTCGTTGGTGTGCGTGCAAGAACTGTACACATCATCTTGTGATTTATCACACCAGGGCACCAGAGAACAGGGTCTGTTTATTCTCACTGCATCTAATAAGCCCTGTCGCTCTGGTTGCCGGCAGCTTCAGCGATTATTATTATTATAATTATTATTTTGCAAAAGGAAGATTAATAAACTTTTCTAGGAAGAAAAGAGCTTCATCTTTGCAACTCAGCTGGCGGAAACGAAACGAGCTTTTTCGACTTAAAGAGATTTTACCGTTTTCCAGCACTGTAAAGAAAGAGCTGTGTTGATTTGTGGTGCCAGAAATATATACAGGAAGGACCCGACAATCGAGCCCTTAACAGTCTTGCTAAGCGAGACATTTGATAAATGAGCTTGGCCCCCTTTTACGATTTTTCTTGCTGCAGTTGTTAAATGAATCAGTGCAATTGTTAAGTGAGTCACACGGTTGTTAAGCGACTTTGGGACTTTTGACTTTGCTTGTCAGAAGGTCCCAAAAAGGAGACTCCCGTGACTCCTGGGACACGCGACCGTTGTAAATGTGGGTCAGTTGCCAAGCGTCTGATCAGGTGACCATGGGGAATGGTCATAAGTGTGGGAAATGGTCATAAGTCACTTTTTTCAATCCCGTTCTAACTTTGAACGGTCACTACAGGAATGGTCTGTGTGTGTGTGTGTGTGTGAGAGAGAGAGAGAGAGAGAGAGAGAGAGAGAGAGTGCAGTGTGACTACTATTGTGATAAAACCCAGGAGCACAAACACAGCACACAGAGGCTTTGTCTTTTAACAGTGGTGTGAGTGTGTGTGTGTGTATGTACACACACACACACACACAAGACAGCTACATACATACATATACATGGTAGGCAAATACCTGGCAAGCAGTCAGTCTTCATTACAATGGAGATACAACATGAGGAGAGGAGGAAAACACCCTCTCATGGTCGCCTATATACAGGCAGCTCCTTAAAGAGGCAATAACCCTGTGGGCCCAACCTGAGTCTTAAAGTGGCAATATCCTTGCCGACTCAACCTCACGGCTCCCTGCATCAGCATTTACAGCAGACTTACAGCAGCTGCTCAGCTCTTAAATATCCATTACCTTAACGTGTGTGTATAGACTCAATTTACAAAAATTCATTTAGCGACTGTTCGAAGTTAGAATGGGATTGAAAAAAAGTGAATATATCCCGGTAGCCTCTTTTCCGATTTAATTAAAAGGCAGGATCTTTGGGGAGTTGTTGTCCATTCATCCAATCCACGCATCCATACAAAAACTCTTTTTTAAATACATTTTTAGTAGCTGGAGAAGGGCTTACCAGACTCTTTTATCTTTTTGTTTATATATATATATATATATATATATATAAAAGATTGAAAGGACTCGTCAACAGGCACGAAAACAAGCAAAGTGAGAGTTTTTCAGAGCCAAAGAAAGGGCTGTGGAAGTGAAATATCACAGGACTTTCTGTTCTTCCGCTGTCAGGCGTGGGAGTTTTTGACGCGTCTTCTGACTTCGGCCAGGAAAAGAAGAAAAATGGTGTGACTATCTGTTGGGGAGAAAGTTGTCCGTAATTGCAAGATTGCCTTGAGTTTACTCCCTGGAGGAAGTTGAGGCATAAATATTTGTTTAACCCAGGGGTCTCTAAGCTTGGGAACTTTTAAGACTGGTAGACTTCAACTCCCAGTATTCCTCAGCCATCACTGGGTATATACCAGGGGCCTCTAAATTTGGCAACTTTAAAACTTGTGGACTTCAATTCCCAGAATTCCTCAGCCAGCATGGCTGGCTGAGGAATTCTGGAACTTGAAATCTTCAAGTCTTCAAGTCCAAAAATCTTAAAAGTTACCAATGATGGCTGAGGAATTCTGGGACTTGATGAAGAATTTTTTCCAGAATTTTTTTTCAAATTTCCAATCTAGTTTATGGCCCTGGGATTTCTGAGTGGTCTCCGATCCAAGTATTAAACTAGTCAGTCTGGGTTAGATTCTGAACCTGGACAAGTTCATCCAGATTGTGCCACTGACCGAAACTCGTCCTCTGGAATAAATTGGGGAGGAAATAGAATTGTTTGATTTGTGAAATATATGCTGTGTGGGACACGAGTGCGATCTTTTTGTATTTTGTTGGCATCGCTGGTAGTTACTCTTACTCGTGGTGGAGCTCTCGCTTCACATTCAGGAGGCTGTGAGTTCAATTCTAGGGAAAGGCCGATATTTCTCTCTCTGGATGCAATGGGAATAGATCTGCTGAACAAAACTCCTCACTGGTGACAGGAAAGGCATCCGGCCACTAAAACCCTCTGCTTGCTCCATTCAGTTGCCCAGACTCCACTAGCAAGGGATTATGGGGTGGTTTAAATCATAATGATGGTCGGTAATGACTCTTTAACAGTTGATGCATCCTAAAGTGTTGTTGTAACAGGCGGTCCTCGACTTACGACCGCAATTTAGCCCAACGTTTCTGTTGTTCAGCGAGACACCGGTCCCGTTTTTACGACCTGTTTTTTTTTTTGCCCCCGTGGCGAAGCGAATCGTGGATAAGTTAGCAGCCTGATTCTTTTTTTGCAGCTCAGGAATGTTTCTCGGCGCCCATTAAATCAGAAACCAGTAGCCCGAGCCCAGTCGGTGAGTAATACGGCATCAATTCAGGGCAGGATTAGACTGTTCTCGGAGCACGGGAGGATCCCAGTCCCTTTTTTATTTTTATTTTTTTGTTTGACAGCAAAGAGATCCTGGTTAAGCCCATTTAAAGCCAGGAGGTCTTAATATTTTGAGATCCGGGCGCCTGTGTTCCTAGGGCAGGTCAGGGGAAAGTCGCCGTACGGAGACCACTGCCCAATTTCCAAGCTTTTCTCTCTTCAATAGAAAAAAGAGGAGAGGGCGAATCCCAGGAACGAAACCAACCGGAGTGCATGGAATTTAGTCAGGATTGCTTCTCCCCCCCACACACACACCTTCCCTTTTGGGGGCTTCTTTCCACCCACCCCTCCTTGGGAACGGCAGAATATTAAGTGGATCAAGATTTTCCTAAAATAGAAAAGGGACTCGTTTTTTTTTTTCCACCCCAGGCTGCTCCGACGGAGGGAAGCAGAACTTTAAACTTTTTAAAGGCTTGAATTCATCAGGCCGCAAACAAACGAACTCTTCTTGGGTTCTTTGACCCACAGAGGCTTTTTAATCCAAATGGTTCGTAGGAAATGGGATACAGATTAAATTAAATTATCGAGTGAGATGGGCAGCCTAACCATTTCATCAATAAGTTGAATAGAGAAGCCACGACGGTCAAACGTATCCCGTTTTTTTCTGAAAATATACGACCTACCCTGAAAGTAAGACCTAGCTTGATTTTTTTTTACATGTGCGCCGAATATAAACCCTACCCTCCCAAAATAAGCCCTAATGAACATCCCGCCCACTCCAGAGTACATAGGAAGAAATTAAGCTGGGGTGGGGATGGCGGGGGGGTAGAGCTGCCCTACTACTTACCTTTGGACAGGTGTAGCCAGGCCTCGCACAGCCCGACACCTGCCTTGCCGGCCCGTTTCTGCATTTATTGAAGGCCTCTGACAGCAAAAAGGAGGCCGGGGGTGATGCGCGCAAGTGAGGTTAGTCACTGGATGAACATCCCCCCGAAAATAAGACCTGGTGCCTTTTTTGGATGGCAAAAAAATATATAAGACAGGGTCTAATTTTGGGGGAAACCAGGTATGCCTGTCTGCTTGGAACTGGGGTGGGAAAGAGAGGTGGTTTAAGAGGCTGGATAAAAATGGGGAGACCTCTGTCAGTCAGCCATCGAGGCGGACTGGGTGATTTGGAGCAGGAATTCAGGCAGTCCTCGACTTACGATCGTTTGTTTAATGGCCATTGAAAGTTACAACATCCCCGGTGGGGGGGGGGGAGTGGCTTGCCATCATGTTTTCACGCTTAACGACCTTTGCTGCCTCCCCACGGTCACGCGATTTGCATTTGGACGCTCGACCCACGCTTATGACGGTGGCAGTGTCCAGGAGTCCCACGATCCCCTTTTGCGACCTCCTTGACGAGCCAAATCCATGGGGAAACCATTTAACACCCCCGTGCTGTGAATTTCACAACAGCAGCGATTCGCTTAGCAAACGTGGCGAGGAAAGTCGTAAAATGGGGCAACCCTCGGTTATCAACTTTCTCACTTAGCGATGTAAATTTTGGGATCAATTGTGGTCATAAGTTGAGGATTATCTGTTAGAGAATAACAAAGGTTGAAGGGACCTTGGAGGTCTTCTAGTCCAACCCTCTGCTCAAGCAGGAGACCCTATACACCATTTCAAACAAATGCTTGTCCAATCTCTTCTGGAAAACCTCCAGTGTTGGAGCAGCCACAACTTCTGGAGGCAAGTAGTTCCACTGGTTAATTGTTCTCACTGTCAGGAAATTTCTTCGTAATTCTAAGTTGCTTCTCTCCTTGATTAGTTGCAGCAGCAGCCAAAAAAGCCAATGCAACCCTAAATTGCATTCACAGAGGGACACAATCGAGATCAAGGGAGGCACTAATACCACTCTGTAAAGCCTTAGTAAGGCCACACCTAGAGTACTGCACCCAGTTTTGGTCACCACACTATAAAAAAGATGTTGAGGCTCTAGAAAAAGTGCAGAGAAGAACAACCAGGATGATTAGGGGACTGGAGGCTAAAACATACGATGGACGGTTGCAGGAACTGGGCCTGGCTAGTCTAGGGAAGAGAAGGACCAGGGAGACATGAGAGCAGTCTTCCAATATTTGAGGGAGGGGCTGCCACAGAAAGGAGGAAGGGGTCAAGCTATTCTCCAAGGCACCCAAAGGCCAGACAAGGAACAATGGATGGAAACTGAACAAGGAGAGATTTTTCAACCTGGAAATAAGGAGAAACTTTCTGACAGGGAGAACAATCAACCCATGGGACAGAAGTTGCCCTTGGAAGTTGTGGGAGCGCCATCAGTTGAGACTTTCAAGAAGAGATTGGACTGCCATTTGTCATAAATGGTGTAGGGTCTCTCACTTGGGCAGGGGGTTGGACTAGATGACCTACAAGGTCCCTTCACCCTCACAGGGTTGTTGTGAAGTGGGGAAAGAGGAGGAGAAGGGGAGGCAGTGCTGTTTATGCTGAGGTCCCGAAGAAAGCTGCGATATAATTCTAAAAAGAAAATTAAAGATGGTAGCTGTTCAGATATTGGGACAGGATTGGGCAGACACCAATTTGTTGTCCGTCCAGCCTACCCTACAAGGCTGTCGTTGGATGCGAACCAGGCTTTAATTGCATCGAAGTTGTGGGCGTTCCGTCCCTGGAGCTCTTTAAAAAGAGACTGGACAGGCATTTGTCTGAAAATGGTACATAGGGTTTCTTGTTCGAGCAGAGGGTTGGACTAAATGACCTACAAGCTCCCCCTTCCAACTCTGATTATTGTTATCTGACCTCTAAGGTCTCTTCCAATTCTGTTCTTCTCATTTTCCTTCAGCCCCAGAGCCACAGTCCTCCCTCCCTCCGGCAAAAGAACACAACATTCTAGTTACACCAAGGCAGATCTTGAACATTTGGCCACAGAAGCCCATAAGGCACACCCCCTCTGCTTCCATCGTTCTCAGCTTTCACTAGAGACCAAATGTCATTGCCAGGGAAACCAGAGAAGAGGCCGACAAGCTGCTGATATTGTACCAGGGAGTTAAAACTTTAAAAACAAAACAAAACAGCATTTTGAAGATGCGTGAGAAGAATAGAGTTGGAAGGGACCTTGAAGGTCTTATAGTCCAACCCCCTGACTGAGCAGGAGCTCTGGATCAGGAAGACACCTCGGGGGTTGGACATGTCCTCCGAGAAGGTCAGAAATAGTCATTATGTGACTCCCAAGACAGTGCAACTGTCGTAACTACAAGTTGGTCAACAGGTACCCAAATTTTGATCAGGTTGACTGTAGGGATATCGGCCGTAAGTGTGAAAACTGGACATAGGTCTCTTTTATTCCGTTGAAGGTGGGTGGACTTCAACTCCCAGAATCCCCTAGCCAGCCTGGACAAGGTATTATAAGCCAGTGGTGGCTAACCTTTTTGGGGCTCCTGTGCCAAAAATTGTGCACACGCCTGAGCGCGCATGCTCCAATGCCAGCACCCAGAAGGCAATATGACCCCCACATCCCCTGCGCGTTTGCGTGCAATCCCCCCCTCCCCCCCCACTTTACCTGCACTGTGCCTCCCAGCTAATTTTCGGCCCGTTTGAGGCCTTTTTTGGCCTCCCAGAGGCTTGAGGGAAGCTTCTGCAGGCTTTGCGGGTCGAAAAATGGGCCCGTTTTGTCACTTCCAGTATTTCCGGAAATACAGGAAGTTGACGAAACAGGCTATTTTTTGGCCTGCAAAGGCTTTCCTCAAGTCTCTGGGAGACCGAAAATCAGCTGTGAGGTGCGCATGTGTAGTGAGGTGAGTTTGCCTGCGGCTCGCATGCTGTCACAAATGGCTCTGCGTGCCATAGGTTCGCCGGGGCCAGTTCCTCCTTCCCAAATGCGTCCTTATTCTCTTGCCAAGCATCCGTATTTTGATCGGGGGCGACCACAAGGAGAAGTGGCCAAGATCGTAAGCGCGAAATTTTTTTTGTCGTGAGTCTCAATTTCTTTCAGTGCCGTTGTAACTTCGAAAGGGTCACTCGATGAAGCATTGTAAGTCGAGGACTCGCTATAAGAGAGCAGTCCTGAGGGTTTCAGGAGAAATGCATCCAGCTTTCCTAATAATGTATGGAACTGGTTTTTTTTTTCCCCCCAGATCTCTTCATTTGGAAAAGTTTTCAGCATGTACCTCTTGATTTTTGGCCTAAAGAGCAGAGCGTTGGCTCTCCGAACGGCATTCGCTTAACAACCGTGTATTCGCTTAACAAAATGAACAATATTTCAGCGACCTTGATTTGTTGCTGTGTCTTTATTTCAACGCCTTCGGCATTCTTCTTTTTTCAATTTTGTATTTGTAGACAAATTCTAGACACGAGACAAATTCCTTGGATGTTTTAACCACACTTGGCCAAATAAAGTGTTCTGTCCTGCCCTGTCCTATCCAGTCCAGTTCTGTCCTGTCTTGTTCTGTCCCATCCAGTCCAGTTCTGTCCTGTCTTGTTCTGTTCTATTCTGTTCAGTTCTGTCCAGTTCTCTCCTGTCCAGTTCTGTTCTGTTCTGTTCTGTCCAGTTCTGTCCTGTCTTGTTCTATACTATTCTGTCCTGTCCTATCCTGTCTAGTTCTGTCCAATCCAGTTCTTTTCAGTTCTGTCCGGTCTGGTCCAGTTTTGCCCTGTCCGGTCCAGTCCTGTTCAGTTCTGTCCTATCTTATTCTGTTCAATTCTGTTCTGTCCTGTTCTATTCTGTCCAGTTTTGTTCAGTTCTGTCTTGTCCTGTTCTGTCCTGTCCTGACCAGTGCTGTCCTGTTCAGTCCAGTTCTGTCCTGTGCAGTTCTATCCTGTCCAGTCCAGTTCTGTTCTGTTCTGTCCTGTCCTGTCCTATATTGTTCTGTTCAATTATGTTCTGTTCTGCCATGTCCTGTTCTATTCAGTTCTTTTCAGTTCTGTCCTGTTCAGTTATGTGTTGTGCTGTCCAATTTTGTTCGGTTCTGTCCTGTCCTGTCCTGTCCTGTCCAGTTCGGTCCTGTCCTGTCCTGTTCTATGCTGTCCTGTTCCATGCTAGATGGTCATCAGCCGAGAGTCTTTGGATTGTGGTGGTCTAGAAATACACCTAATAAGTAAATCCACAGACTGCTCTCTCCCACGCCAAGGGGACTTTTATGGAATATAAATAGCAAATACATCTCATGCTCGGGGGTGTGCAGGCCAAATTCCAATTTAAGTGCTTATATTAAAAATGATCTTTTCAAAAAGTCGGGGAGGGGACGAGGGCCCCGGAGAGCTACCAGATCAGGCGGCTGTGGACTACAGTGCCCACGTACACTGGGCTTTGTAGTCCGTAATGGAAAAGAGGGAAGCCGCTTGTGGTGACCTTGAGGCTGAGAGAGAAAAGTTGAAGGCCGAAGAAAATGGACGCCTTCCTTCTGTCACCTGATGATGAGGTGGGCAGCCTTGCAGGCTGTCCTCAACTTACGACCGTTTGCTTAGTGACCGTTTGAAATGACAATGGTGCCAGAAAAAAGCAAATTATGACCGTTTTTTTCACCCTTATGACCGTTGCCTCATCCCCTGAGTCAAATTTGATCCAAATTGGGAGACGCATGGCAGCTGGCCCACATTTACGAGGGTCGCAGGAGTGTTCCCGGGATCACGAGATCCCCTTTTGCGACCTTCCAACAGGCCAAGTCAACAGGGGGTGGTGGTGGAGAAAGCCACTTACTGACGTCACAACTCCGGGGATTCTTTTAACGACGGTGGCCAAAAGGTTGTAAAAAGGGGGGCAAAATTTACCTCACAAATGTCTCGCTTAGCAGTCGAACATTTGGGGACCAGTTGTTGTAAGTCAAGGACTACCCTGTCGAAACACCCTTCACAAACGTCTTGCTTAGCAAGCAGAAACGTTGTGCTCCCGTTGTCGTCGTAAGTCGAGGACTAGCTCTATCGAACAAACCAAATAAAACTGTGCGGCCCGCGTCGTTCTACCATTCGGACGTTCGACGGCCATCTCAATCCCGCAGGATTTCTTTTGGGACAGGCTGTCAATGGCTTGTAAATGTCGCCCTTCCGATCTCATATTTATTTATATTTATCTATAAATATAACCTGCGCATATGTTTGGGCCGGGAGGCGTCTGGGACAGCAGATCAGGTCCAGACCCGGACAGAGAGGTGGGAGGCTCATCGCTTCCCTCCATGGTGTCCGTCCCAACACGAAACTGTGAGGATTATTTGCACCCCAGAGAAGGACACGGCGTACGTGCGGCGAGACAGATGATCTTTTAATGCCCCTCTGTTCTTCATTGCAGGATATGCGGAAGCATGTCACCATGACCCTGTTGGACACAGAGCAGTCCTACGTGGAGTCTCTCCGTACCTTGATGCAGGTAAACCATCTTTCTTGGCAGGGGTGGGAATAGAAACGCCACAGGTATCCGGAAACAAGCAGAGATGCTATTATAAAAGTCCATTTGCAGCTTGTTATATCATTCGCACAAAGGATTGAATTGAGTTGAATGCTTGGCAACTGACTCACATTTATAAAGGTTGCAGGGTCCCCGGGATTCCATGATAATCCCCTTTTGCGACCTTCTGACGAAGCTGTGATGACCCAACAGGGCGTGGCACAAAGCCCACATAGTCAGATAATCAGTAGGAATCCGTTTCTTAGCTCCAACTTTGCCCCCAATGTCCTGGTTACCTTCTGGGTTGGAGAAAAACTCTCCCAGGAGCAGCCTTTGGCTGCAGAGAATCAAGTCCAAAACATGGTCAACAAAAACTGTAACTATAAGTCCAATCAAGGCAAAATTAGGTAATTAGTCCAGCAGGGCAGGAGCAAGAATTTCAGACGTGAAGGCACGGCAGTAAATTCAACACGGTTGGGAAAACACCAGGAACACAGACAACCAAAGTCAACACAAGATAAACTCACGTTTGTTCCCAGCAGCTGCCGCGCTCAGTTTGCGTCTTTTTAACTCTCTTCCCAGGTGTGGCTAATGAAGGGAATCGGGGCCCTTTCCTCCCCCGTAAGGCACGCAACCCATGTTGCTCCCTTCTCCGTTCTTCCCTGTATGCCCTAGGATGAAGAGGGGATGGGCCTGGGTCTTCCTCCAAATTCCCTCTCCCTTGTTCTACCTCTTCCCTGCTCTGCCCAGCTGGCCTTTGCCCTTCCCCAGCCTCCTCCACAGCCAACGGAGCCACACTCCCTTCTCCCTGTCGGCTGTTCGTCTTCCTCCTCAGATTCAGACGCCAAAGGGGGCATGACATAAGCAAAGTCAGTGGGGTAGCCAGATTCGCTTAGCAACCATGTTACTGACTTAACAACCTCGGTGATTCACGTAACAACAATAGCAAGAAAGGTTGTAGAACGGGAAAATTCACTTAGCGACTGTTTCGCTTTGCAGCAGAAAGTTTGGGCTCCGTTGTGGTCGTACGCCGAGGACTGCCTGTCATCAAAATTTGAATGATTGGCAACTGGCATGTCTTAATGCTCTGTTCTGGGGTCATATAATCACCGTTTGTAACCTTCCCAGCTGGCTTCTAACAAAGAAAATCAATGGGAGAAGCCCATTTCGCTTAACAGCCGTGTGATTCATTTAAAAACCAAGAAGGTCATAAAACGAGGCACAGCTCACTGAACCACTGTCCTGCAATGGAACATTTGAACTCAGTCGTGATTCTAAAAAGTTCAAGAACTCTCTGCATTTGGGTTTGTTTTGTTTTTTAATTTTGGAAATTTGTTTTAATTTGTTTTAATTTTTTGGCAGTACTTTAAAGCGTGTGGCGTTCCCGGACTCAATTTTTGGTATGTTTAAATGAACCAATTTTGAATTAGGTTATAAAACCTAAAACCTTTTGTGTGTCTCTATTCTAGGACATCTGTCCTCCATGGGGGGCTCTGTGAAGTCAAACCGACTTCCTGTGCTTCTAACAGTAGTAACTGGGAGAGGGGATTTCGGAGCCCTAGTAGACAACCATTTAATATATAAGCCAGCAGTGTGCATCAACTGCAAGAAAAGCCAACACAAGTTCTAGGTTGCATAAACAAAGGGATGGAATCAAGACCATGTGGAGTGTTACTACCACTTTATTAGGCCTTAGTAAGGCCACCCTTGGAATCCTGCATCCAGTTTTAGTCGCCAGGATGTAAAAAATGATGTTGAGACTCTAGAAAGAGTGCAGAGAAGAGCAACAAAGAGGATTAGGGGACTGGAGGCTAAAACATATGAAGAACGGTTGCGTTGGGTATGTCTAGTTTAATGAAAAGAAAGACTAGGGTTAGCAGTATGCCAGTATCTTGGGGGCTGCCCCAGAGAAGAGGCAGTCAAGCTATTCTCCAAAGCACCTGAGCGGAGGACAAGAAGCAACGGATGGACACTAATCAAGGAGAGAAGCAACTTGGAACTAAGAAGAAATTTCCTGACAGTTAGAACGATCAATCAGTGGAACAACTTGCCTCCAGACGTTGTGAATAGAATAGAATAGACTAGAATAGAATAGAATAGAATAGAATAGAATAGAATAGAATAGAATAGAATAGAATAGAACACAATATAGAATAGAACACAATATAGAATAGAATAGAATTCAGGAATAGAATAGACTAGAATAGAGTAGAATAGAATAGAATATAGAAATAGAATAGAATTAGAATAGAATAGAATAGAATAGAATAGAATAGAATAGAATAGAATAGAACACAATATAGAATAGAATAGAATTCAAGAATAGAATAGACTAGAATAGAGTAGAGTAGAATAGAATATAGAAATAGAATAGAATAGAATAGAATTCAGGAATAGAATAGAAATCTTTATTGGGAATAGAACAGAAATCTATAGAATAGAATAGGAATGGAATAGGAATGGAATGGAATGGAATGGAATAGAATAGAATAGAATAGAATAGAATAGAATAGAATAGAATAGAATAGAATAGAATACCTTTATAGTCATTGTATTCCACGAATACAATGAAATTTGAAAGCTACTCCAGCACAGTGTCCCAAACACTACATCACAATCACACTACAGAGTTTTAAAAATTAAAATGATTATAATAATAATAAATAGGACTAAATCACACGTGCACTGTTTGATTCAAGACAATTCCTGCCTTGGAAAAGAAACTGTTTCTCAATCTATTAGTCCTCATTTTAAGACACCTATAATGCTCCAACACTGGAAGTTTTTAAAAAGATGTTGGGTAACCCTTGGTCTGAAGTGGTGTAGGGTTTCCTGCTTAGGCGGGGGGTTGGGCTAGAAGACCTCCAAGGTCCCTTGCAACTCTGTTATTCCGTTCTATTCTAAACCCATTTACTTTGGTTTCCTCCTCTTCCTCCTTCCAGGGTTATATGAAGCCCCTGAAACAGCCGGAGAATTCCACCCTCTGTGACCCTTCGCTGGTGGACGAGATCTTCGACCAGATTCCCGAGTTGCTAGAACATCACGAGGAGTTTCTGGAGGAGATCTCCGATTGTGTTCAGAAGTGGCACGACAAGCAGAAAGTAGGGGAGATCCTGGTCCAGTCTGTGAGTATCGTTCCCACGTGCCACTTCCGACCTCCAGAGGAGAGGAGAGAGGAAGGCGTTGATGGGCCTGGCTTCTAGATCTTCATAAATGTTGGCTTGTTCTTGACGTGCCCAAAATTCCACATTCTGATCATCTTGCCCTTCCCCAGATCCGACAACAATTCCCTTCGCGTTCCTTCCACATCGGAGGACTCCAAACTTGGCCACTTTTAAGACTTTGTGGACTTCAACTCCCAGAATTCCCCAGCCAGCCATGCCTGGTTTTTTTCTCTCTCTTAATCTCCTAAAGCGTAGAGAGATTGCAGAGGAAGGGATCACGAGAGAGCAAGCGATGCTGGCTGGGGAGAATTCTGGGAGTTGAAGTCCACAAGTCTTAAAGTGGCCAAGTTTGGGGACCCCTTTTCTACATAGATAACTCCTCTTGGTTCTTTCATCAATAGAAATGGGTTGCTTTATTCAGATTATCCATATTAATTAGAATACAAATTAAATTAAATGTCCATTGAGATGGGCAGCCTATCCATTTCATAAATAAATTAAATAAAGAGCCACTAGGGTCTATAGTAGTTAGAGGCACCAGGCTGAAAATGGGGAGATAGTCAGTTCAAGTCTTAGGTATGAGAAGTGGTTGGGTAACTTTCAGGCCTAAGGCAGGACTAGAACTCACAGTCTCCTAGTGATTGGCCCAAAGTCACCCAGCCAGCTTTCATGGCTAAGGCAGGACTAGAACTCATCATCACCTGGTGATTGGCCCAAAGTCACCCAGATGGCTTTCATGCCTAAGGCATAACTACAATTCACCATCTCCTGGGTGATTGGCCCAAAGTCATCCAGCTGGCTTTCATGCCTAAGGCAGGACTAGAACTCACCGTCTCCTGGTGATTGGCCCAAAGTCACCCAGCTGGCTTTCATGCCTAAGGCATAACTACAATTCACCATCTCCTGGGTGATTGGCCCAAAGTCACCCAGCTGGCTTTCATGCCTAAGGCAGGACTAGAACTCACAGTCTCCTGGCGACTGGCCCAAAGTCACCCAGTTGGCTTTCATGCCTAAGGCGGGACTAGAACTCACCGTCTCCTGGTGATTGGCCCAAAGTCACCCAGCTGGCTTTCATGCCTAAGGCGGGACTAGGACTCACAGTCTCCTGGCGATTGGCCCAAAGTCACCCAGTTGGCTTTCATGCCTAAGGCGGGACTAGAACTCATCATCTCCTGGTGATTGGCCCAAAGTCCCCAGCTGGCTTTCATGCCTAAAGCGGGACTAGGACTCACAGTCTCCTGGCGACTGGCCCAAAGTCACCCAGTTGGCTTTCATGCCTAAGGCGGGACTAGAACTCACCGTCTCCTGGTGATTGGCCCAAAGTCACCCAGCTGGCTTTCATGCCTAAGGCGGGACTAGAACTCACAGTCTCCTGGCGACTGGCCCAAAGTCACCCAGTTGGCTTTCATGCCTAAGGCAGGACTAGAACTCACAGTCTCCTAGTGATTGGCCCAAAGTCACCCAGCCAGCTTTCATAACTAAGGCAGGACTAGAACTCACCGTCTCCTGGTTCCTAGGTCAGCACCTTAAGCACAATACCAACTTGGCTCTTCATTGATCCGATTCTGGTCTGCACCTCCATGATTAACTGGGCCTAACGGTGCTTCTTCTCTTTTTGAGGTTAACCAAGGTTGGCTTTCTCCTAGCTTCGCATTTGAATCCAGGGATTAGGTTTCAACAGTAATAAGGTTGTGTTTGGAAGGCAATAGATGGTGACTCAGAGACGTCATGTCATTGGTTAACTCAAAATCTGATTTTAGCAATCCCTTGGGAAAAATATTCTCCGGCTTACAGGGCCACCTGGTGCGTCAAATGCTCCAGCTGGTAATTCACGTGGGAGATTTCTCGTAAGTTGGTAAAATTGTGGATTTTTTTTGTTCAGCTTGGCATGGCTCTCAACGGTTCTCATGGGTTCTTCCTTCTGAGTAGCCCTAGGTAGCACAGGTAGGCCTCAACGTACGACTGTCAGGATTCCGGCATTTACCCCAATTAAATCATGAGCCAAGCTTCAAAAACTTCAGAGGATTTATTAGGAGTGAACATGTCGGCATGACCTGGGTGAAACCTGTGATGACCCAGGGTATAACACAAAAATAACCAAGTCACAAAAAATAGAAGAAAGTCCCTTTAATGCCTCCAACTTGGCCCCAATATCCAATTATCCTCAGCTGGATATCAAACTCTTAAAGGAAACAGTTTACGGAGAGAGAAATGCATTCCAAAACCAAAGTAAAGTTAATTCGAAATAAAAAACCCAACACACTACACTGAAGGAATTACTACAGGCAGGCAAGGATGATTAATTGCAGACTTCTACCAGGTAACACAGAAACCAAAGTTGGGAGGAAGCCAAAACACAGATAAGCTCTGACAAGAATGCACGCTTAGCTTCCAGCAACTTTGCCATGCGCAGTTTGTCCTTTTAACCAGTCCTCCTAGCTGCAGCCAGTGAAGGGGATCAGGGCCCCTTCCTCTCCTGTAGACCATGCCACTCACATTGCTCCCTTATCCACTCCTCCCTGCGTGCCCTAGGATGAAGAGGGGGTGGGCCTGGGTCTTCCTCTGACTTCCCAGCCGGCCTGTTCCCTTCCCCAGTTTCCTCCACAACCTCCAGAGCCACACTCCCACTCCCTGTTAGCTGTTCCTCCTCTCCCTCCAAGTCAGACTCCGACAGGGGCATGACAAAACCACAACTGACCCCTAAAATTCCTGTTGGGAAGTGAAACATTTGTTAAGTGAGTTTGCTCCTATTCTACGAGTTTTCTTGCTGCAGCTGTTAAGTTAGCCAAGTGTTCCAAATTTTGATCCTACGACCGTGGGGATGGTGCAACGGTCGTTAAGTGGTGAAAAGGGTCATAAATTGGTTTTTGGAATGCTGTTGCAGCTTCGAAGAGTCACTATGAACTATAAACACTATAGTTATAAGAGAACTATCTCTTTTTTTTTTTTAGCTTTTATCCCAGAGCTATAATTGCACTGAACAATGAACTTAAAGAACCACCATCAGTGAGCTGTTGAACAGTATTACTTGGTCTGTTGGGTGGATGCTTGTGTGTTTTTAGGAGGCAGGGAATTTTGGTGGGTAGGGTGGTGTTTGGGGATTGTCGTGTGTGTGTGTGCATGTTGAGTCTGGTCTCTGGGTGTTATGTGAATTTTGTTGTATGTGTATGCTGTGTATATACGTACAATGACAATAAAGAATTCAATTCAGTACCATCCAATCTGTAATTGCAGAATTTTCTATCTGCGTTTGGCTTAGCTGAGCTCAAAAAAATAGGGCAACACCTGGAGGTTTGCTTGGCAGCTGGTTTCTTCTTGTATGATGGTTAGCCCATCACTCTGAGATCTCCTGGTGGTCCCCCATCCTATTCATTTACTTACTTAATCATCAAATTTATAGACCTGCCCATCTTACAAACAAGGCTAGCTATGGCTACTTGACAGTGCTGTGTTTGATATAGCCTCCTTATTATAAATAGTCCTTGAGTTATGACCCCAGTGAGGCCAAAATGTATGTTGCTAAGTGAAACATTGGTTAAGTGAGTTGTGCCCCATTTTACAAACTTTCTTACCGCAGTTGTTAAGTAAAACATTACAGTTGTTAAGTGAGCAATATGGTTGTTAAGTGAATCAGGCTTCTCTGTGGACTTGGCTTTGTCCGACGGTCACAAAAGGGGATCATGTGGTACCCAGGGACACTGCAACTGTCATAAATATGAGTCAATTGCCAAGCATCTGAATTTTAAACAGGTGTCCGTGGGGATGTTGCAATGGTCACAAGTGTGAATAATGGTCATAAGTCAATTTTTTCAGTGCCGTTCGCGAGCCTAGCACCCAGAAGGCAATGCGCGCACCCCCCACCAATCACTTCCCGCCCCCTTACCTGCACTGCACCTCACAGCTCATTTTCAGCCCATTTGGGGCCTTTTTCAGCCTCCCGGAGGCTTGAGAAAAGCTTCTGCAGGCTTTGCAGGCCAAAAATTAGGCACATTGCATCACTTCCGGTATTTCCGGAAATACAGGAAGTTGACGAAATGGGCCTATTTTTCAGTCTGCAAATTCTTTCCTCAAGCCTCTGGGAGGCCGAAAAAGGCCTCAAATAGGCCGAAAATTAGCTGTGAGGTGAGCGCATGCACAGTGAGGTCAGTTTGCCTGCAGCTCGCGTACTGGCACAAATGGCTCGCGTACTGGCACAGGTTCACCATCACAGTCCTAGGTGAATACTGACAAATATATTGCAACAATGTTAGTTTCCCACCCCTAATTAGGATTGCAAAAAAAAAAATGGCTGCCAACCTGCCTTCCATGGAGAACCTGTATATACTGCACGAGTCCAAAAGAGGGCTGTGAAAATATCTACAAACCCCTCACATCCCTGGACATAAACTGTTTCAACTCCCACCCTCAAAACAACGCTATAGAGCCCTGCACACCAGAACAACTAGACACAAGGACAGTTTTTCCCCCCAATACCATCACTCTGCTAAACAAATAATTCCCTCAATACTGTCCAACTATTACAAAGTCTGCACTACTATTACTATTAATCTTCTCATCACTCCTTATCACCCATCCCACTTGTGACTGTATGACTGTAACTTTGTTGTTTGTATCCTAATGATTTATATTGACTATTTCCTAGTATGATTTGATGGCTTATTGCACCCTATGACGCTTATTAAGTGTTGCACCTGATGATTCTTAACTCTTGATGAATGTATCTTTTATGTATACAAAGAGCATTTGCATTAAGACAAATTCCTTGTGTGTCCAATCACTCTTGGCCAATAAAGAATTCTTCTTCTTCTTGAATCTATTTTGAAGTGATTGGCGTGTCATCTATCTACTATAGTATTAATGGGAAAATAGTTGACAAGGTAGAACAACAGCAAAATTAAAATTTCAAAACCCTCCGCTAACAATCGATTATTTCTATTTAACTTGCAGGAAGTTTACCACGGCTTCTTACCTCTCCCCAAATCACCCCAGTTGTTAACTCTGATCCTTTTTTGGATCAAATATCCCCGTTTCCACATTTGTTAATTCTCTCTCTCTCTCTCTCTCTCTTATATACATATAGTTTTCCAAAGACATCTTGGTGAATATTTATTCTGCCTACATCGATAACTTCCTAAACGCCAAAGATGCCATAAGGATCGCCAAAGAAGCCCGGCCAGCGTTTATGAAATTTCTGGCGGTAAGAAGTCCTTCTGACTGTCCTGCTTTCACTTCTTGTTGGACAGAAGCCTTCTAAGAAATGATGAACTTCCAGATAATTAGTTCTGCCCTGTGCTTCTCTCTGTTTTGTACTTTCTTTCTTTCTTTTTCCCTTCTTTTCTTCCTTCCTTCTTTCCCTCACTTCCTCCTTCATTTCTCTTTCTTTCTTTCTTTCTTTCTTTCTTTCTTTCTTTCTTTCTTTCTTTCTTTCTTTCTTTCTTTCTTTCTTTCTTTCTTTCTTCCTTTTTCTCTTTTTCCCTTCCTTCTTCCCTCCTTCCTTTCTCTTTCTTTCCTCCCTCCCTTTCTTTTCTTTCTTTCCTTCTTTTTCCATCTTCTCTTTTTCCCTTCCTTCCCTCCTTCCCTCCCTCTCTTTCTTTCTCCTCTCTCTTTCCTTTCTTTCTTTCTTTCTTTCTTTCTTTCTTTCTTTCTTCTTTCTTTCTTTCTTTCTTTCTTTCTTTCTTTCTTTCTTTCTTTCTTTCTTTCTTTCTTTCTTTCTTTCTCTACTTCTTATGTCTGTTTTTTAAAAGGACTTTATGGCTGTTTGCATCTTCTTGGATTGTAGTCATTAACGAGGCTCGTTAGTTTGATGCATGTTACCGCCTTGCCCAATCAAATGTCCTGGGATCTACATATCCCACAATCCCTTAACCTTGGCCATATTGACTGAGGGATCCTTGGTGCAACCCTCAGCTTGGTTATTTCTCGCAGACATTTCATTACCAAACTAGATAACGTCATCATCATAAAAGTCACCCAACTGGCTTTCATGCCTAAGGCGGGACTAGAACTCACCGTCTCCTGGTGATTGGCCCAAAGTCACCCAGATTTCATGCCTAAGGCGGGACTAGAACTCACCGTCTCCTGGTGATTGGCCCAAAGTCACCAGTCAGCTCTCATGCCTAAGGCAGGACTAGAACTCACCGTCTCCTGGTGATTGGCCCAAAGTCACCAGTCAGCTCTCATGCCTAAGGCAGGACTAGAACTCACCGTCTCCTGGTGATTGGCCCAAAGTCACCCAGATTTCATATGTCTAAGGCTGTATTAGAATTCTCTGTCTCTTGGTTTCTAGCCTGGTGCCTTAACTACTAGACCAAACAAGTCACCTTTTAGTTGGGAGATATTTAAGTCTCTCTCTTTTTTTTTTTAATTCTTCGTTGCTCCCTGTAGCAAAGCATGAGGGAAAACAAAGAGAAACAGGCCCTGTCCGATCTCATGATCAAACCAGTGCAACGAATTCCACGCTACGAACTTCTGGTCAAAGTGAGTATTTGAAGCACGGTGGTTGATTTGGCTCAAAGGAAACCACGACCAAAGAGATCAGGAACAACGGCGTTTTTAACCTGACTTCATACAGGAGTCTACCCAGGTAGTCTACAATCACAATCAAGCCCCGAAATTCGCTTTGCTAAGTGAAACAGTTGTTAAGGGAACTTCGCCCCCATTTTACGACTTGTCTTGCCACCATTGTTAAGCGAATCCCGACGGGTGTTAAGTTGGGAAGTGACTTTGCTAAGGTGGCAAAAGGGGATCGCGTAATCCCGGGAACTCTTATGACCATCCGTAAATGTGAGTCGGTCGCCAAGCCTCTGAATTTCGGTCCTGTGACTGCAGGGATGCTGCAACGGGTCGTAAGTGTGGAAAAAATAGTCCTGTTTTCAATGCCGTTGTAACTTGGAACCGTCACTCAATGGATGATTGTAAATCGAGGACTAGCCCTGATGTTATTTTTTAAGCTCCTAATATTAGCCTTATTTTCATTTTCTTAGTTTTGGGTTTCCTTTCTTCTGTCTGTTTTACTTCTCTGTATTTTTCAAACCGTGACAATTACCGTGTTTCCCCGAAAATAAGTCCTGGTCTTATTTTATTTTATTTTTTTCCCACCAAAAAAGGCACCAGATCTTATTTTGGGGGGATGTCCTCCACTGGACTAATCTACTTGCGCACGTCGCCCCCTTGACCTCCTTTTCGCTGACAGGGGCCTTCAGGAACTACTTCTTCTCACCCTAGCTTAATTTTTACCCATCCACGCTGGATCTTAATTAGGGCTTATTTAAGGGTAGGGCTTATATTGTAAAAAATACCAAGCTAGGTCTTATTTTCAGAGTAGGTCGTATTTTCAGGGAAACGGTATTGGATGCTGGAAAAGAAAATCCGTTTTTCTTCCTTTCTTTTTTTTTTCCTCCCTCACTCCCGAAAATTTCCCCAGGGGAGATTTCTTTGCGTAAACACAGAGAGGACTAGAAGAAGTCAGTTGTGCCCTGGATATTTTCCATGGGAAATTTTCTCCCCTCTGGGTTTTCTGTGGAGTTGCTTCTTCGGTTTGCTCCGATTTTATTTTTATTTTTCCGATGGTGTGCAAACTTGAATGGTCAAGATTTCCCCTTCCTGGCTGAATTCCTTGAATATTTTACATGCCTCTTCAAAGCCCCAGTTCGGAACTGTTTAGAGAAAGGCCGATTACTCATTTTGGAAGGCTGAGACTTTCATCCTTCAGGAGAAAAAGAAATAATATGTTTTTTAAAAACTAGACATTTGAAGGAAACCGTACCTATCTGTCATCCCAGGGAGACGTGAAATACAGGGTAGGATAGGACCCCGATGGAGCGCAACATTTCCATCGCTAAGCAGGGCAGCCGCTAAGCGAGTCACAATCCATTTTATGACCCTTTTTTTTTGCCATGCCTGTTAAGCGAATCACTGCACTCGTTAGGTGAATTATACAGACGTTAAGTGAATCTGTCTTCCCCATTGACTTTGCTTGTCAGGAGGGGGAATCCCATGACCGACATTGCAACAGTCGTAAGTACATGCCAGTTGCCAAGCATCCGAATTTTGATCATGTGACCCTGGGGATGCCCCAACAGTCGTGAGTGTGAAAACCAGTCATGTTGCTTTTTTTCAATACTTTGAATGGTTGTTTGGAGTTATAGCAGCACTGAAACAAGACACACAGCCAGTTTTGCGGGCTAAGGCAGGACTAGAACTCCCAGTCTCCTGGTGATTGGCCCAAAGTCCCCCAGCTGGCTTTCATGCCTAAGGCGGGACTAGAACTCCCAGTCTCCTGGTGATTGGCCCAAAGTCCCCCAGCTGGCTTCATATTTAAGGCGGGACTAGAACTCCCAGTCTCCTTGTGATTGGCCCAAAGTCCCCAGCTGGCTTCATATCTAAGGCAGGACAAGAACTCCCAGTCTCCTTGTGATTGGCCCAAAGTCCCCCAGCTGGCTTCATATCTAAGGCGGGACTAGAACTCCCAGTCTCCTGGTGATTGGCCCAAAGTCCCCAGCTGGCTTTCATGCCTAAGGCGGGACTAGAACTCACCGTCTCCTTGTGATTGGCCCAAAGTCCCCCAGCTGGCTTTCATGCCTAAGGCAGGACTAGAACTCCCAGTCTCCTGGTGATTGGCCCAAAGTCCCCCAGCTGGCTTTCATGCCTAAGGCAGGACTAGA
The DNA here is from genome assembly GCF_049901735.1 of Notechis scutatus. NCBI lineage: Eukaryota > Metazoa > Chordata > Lepidosauria > Squamata > Elapidae > Notechis > Notechis scutatus. Next base: position 2,767,625 of record NC_142013.1, on the reverse strand, counting down.
ACTCCCAGTCTCCTGGTGATTGGCCCAAAGTCCCCCAGCTGGCTTCATATTTAAGGCGGGACTAGAACTCCCAGTCTCCTTGTGATTCGCCCAAAGTCCCCCAGCTGGCTTCATATCTAAGGCAGGACAAGAACTCCCAGTCTCCTTGTGATTGGCCCAAAGTCCCCCAGCTGGCTTCATATCTAAGGCGGGACTAGAACTCCCAGTCTCCTGGTGATTGGCCCAAAGTCCCCAGCTGGCTTTCATGCCTAAGGCGGGACTAGAACTCACCGTCTCCTTGTGATTGGCCCAAAGTCCCCCAGCTGGCTTTCATGCCTAAGGCAGGACTAGAACTCCCAGTCTCCTGGTGATTGGCCCAAAGTCCCCCAGCTGGCTTTCATGCCTAAGGCAGGACTAGAACTCCCAGTCTCCTGGTGATTGGCCCAAAGTCCCCAGCTGGCTTCATATTTAAGGCGGGACTAGAACTCCCAGTCTCCTTGTGATTCGCCCAAAGTCCCCAGCTGGCTTCATATCTAAGGCAGGACAAGAACTCCCAGTCTCCTTGTGATTGGCCCAAAGTCCCCCAGCTGGCTTCATATCTAAGGCGGGACTAGAACTCCCAGTCTCCTGGTGATTGGCCCAAAGTCCCCCAGCTGGCTTTCATGCCTAAGGCGGGACTAGAACTCACCGTCTCCTTGTGATTGGCCCAAAGTCCCCCAGCTGGCTTTCATGCCTAAGGCAGGACTAGAACTCACCGTCTCCTGGTGATTGGCCCAAAGTCCCCCAGCTGGCTTCATATCTAAGGCAGGACTAGAACTCCCAGTCTCCTTGTGATTGGCCCAAAGTCCCCCAGCTGGCTTCATATCTAAGGCGGGACTAGAACTCCCAGTCTCCTGGTGATTGGCCCAAAGTCCCCCAGCTGGCTTTCATGCCTAAGGCGGGACTAGAACTCACCGTCTCCTTGTGATTGGCCCAAAGTCCCCCAGCTGGCTTTCATATCTAAGGCGGGACTAGAACTCCCAGTCTCCTGGTGATTGGCCCAAAGTCCCCCAGCTGGCTTTCATGCCTAAGGCGGGACTAGAACTCACCGTCTCCTGGTGATTGGCCCAAAGTCCCCCAGCTGGCTTCATATCTAAGGCGGGACTAGAACTCACCGTCTCCTGGTGATTGGCCCAAAGTCCCCCAGCTGGCTTTCATGCCTAAGGCGGGACTAGAACTCACCGTCTCCTTGTGATTGGCCCAAAGTCCCCCAGCTGGCTTTCATGCCTAAGGCAGGACTAGAACTCACCGTCTCCTGGTGATTGGCCCAAAGTCCCCCAGCTGGCTTCATATCTAAGGCAGGACTAGAACTCCCAGTCTCCTTGTGATTGGCCCAAAGTCCCCAGCTGGCTTCATATCTAAGGCGGGACTAGAACTCCCAGTCTCCTGGTGATTGGCCCAAAGTCCCCCAGTTGGCTTTCATGCCTAAGGCAGGACTAGAACTCACCGTCTCCTGGTGATTGGCCCAAAGTCCCCCAGCTGGCTTCATATCTAAGGCGGGACTAGAACTCCCAGTCTCCTGGTGATTGGCCCAAAGTCCCCAGCTGGCTTTCATGCCTAAGGCGGGACTAGAACTCACCGTCTCCTTGTGATTGGCCCAAAGTCCCCAGCTGGCTTTCATGCCTAAGGCAGGACTAGAACTCACCGTCTCCTGGTGATTGGCCCAAAGTCCCCCAGCTGGCTTCATATCTAAGGCAGGACTAGAACTCCCAGTCTCCTTGTGATTGGCCCAAAGTCCCCAGCTGGCTTCATATCTAAGGCAGGACAAGAACTCCCAGTCTCCTGGTGATTGGCCCAAAGTCCCCCAGCTGGCTTTCATGCCTAAGGCGGGACTAGAACTCCCAGTCTCCTGGTGATTGGCCCAAAGTCCCCCAGCTGGCTTTCATATCTAAGGCGGGACTAGAACTCCCAGTCTCCTGGTGATTGGCCCAAAGTCCCCCAGCTGGCTTTCATGCCTAAGGCAGGACTAGAACTCACCGTCTCCTGGTGATTGGCCCAAAGTCCCCCAGCTGGCTTCATATCTAAGGCAGGACTAGAACTCCCAGTCTCCTTGTGATTGGCCCAAAGTCCCCCAGCTGGCTTCATATCTAAGGCGGGACTAGAACTCCCAGTCTCCTGGTGATTGGCCCAAAGTCCCCCAGTTGGCTTTCATGCCTAAGGCAGGACTAGAACTCACCGTCTCCTGGTGATTGGCCCAAAGTCCCCCAGCTGGCTTCATATCTAAGGCGGGACTAGAACTCCCAGTCTCCTGGTGATTGGCCCAAAGTCCCCCAGCTGGCTTTCATGCCTAAGGCGGGACTAGAACTCACCGTCTCCTGGTGATTGGCCCAAAGTCCCCCAGCTGGCTTCATATCTAAGGCAGGACTAGAACTCCCAGTCTCCTTGTGATTGGCCCAAAGTCCCCCAGCTGGCTTCATATCTAAGGCAGGACAAGAACTCCCAGTCTCCTGGTGATTGGCCCAAAGTCCCCCAGCTGGCTTTCATGCCTAAGGCGGGACTAGAACTCCCAGTCTCCTGGTGATTGGCCCAAAGTCACCCAGCTGGCTTTCATGCCTAAGGCGGGACTAGAACTCCCAGTCTCCTAGTGACTTCATATCTAAGGCAGGACTACAACTCACCATCTCCTGGTGACTGGCCCAAAGTCACCCAGCTGGCTTCCATGGCGAAAGTGGAACTAGAACTCCCCGTCTCCTGGTTCCAGCCTGATGCCTAGATGTGTATATGTATGCCTTTGTGAAGTTGGCATAAAAAGATGATGAAGATGATGATGGTGGAGGAGGAGGAGGAGGAGGAGGAGGAATTTGCAGAAGGATCTGACTTAGCCCTGTTGAAATGGTTGTGGGATCTCTTGTTTGAGCCGGGGGGGTTGGACTAGTAGACCTCCAAGGTCCCTTCCCACTCCGTGATTAGAAACAGGATGTTAGGGCTGGATGACCTTGGCCTGTTTTACGAGGACAATTTAATGCTTCCACATTTTATTTTTATTTTTATTGGAAAATAATTCTCTGGGAGCCTTTTTTTTTAAGCCTCTCCAGAAAATGTCAACATTCGCCAAATTCCTAAGGCTTGAAGCAACATTTTCCCCCCACCCCAACCCCCAAAAAAGTGGGTAGCTGCAAAAACTCAGATATTCTTGGCACAAAAAAAAGAAAAAAGGAACTGGGAAGTCAAGTGAAATGTTCAGCGAGAGAGAAAACAGCTTGCGGAGGAAGACAATGCAGGCAGAGAGGCAAGACTGTGTCCCCGTGTGACGAAAGGCAGAGGCGTTGTTGGCAAAACCTCGGTTTACAGTAGGGGGCATTGGGAGGGTGTGTGGCTTTGACACACACACACACACACACACACAAACTGATGGGCTTCACAATCCTGGCCTTCCTGGCTCTTATAAATAAACGAAGATGGAAGAAGAGAAAGGAAAAAAATATGAGCCCACCCAGAATCACCCTTCTGCTTCCAGCCCTAGGAAGATGGATGGTGGTTGGCAGAGCTGGCATTTCCATTCATCCAGCTGGCAGGGCTTTGCAAGCTGGACCAATTACGCAGGCAAATGGATGGGCTAAATCCACCCAGGAGTTGGGGATGGGGTTATATTGGGCAGAGGGGGATCTTCTCTGCCTGGTCCTTTTGGGCTTCCAGAGGCAGCTGGCACCGTTAAGTAGCCAAGAACCAGAGGCCCCTCTGGCTTTGGCCCGATGACTTGGGTTGAATGGTGCAGGAATTGGGTACGTCTAGTTTAATGAAAAGAAGGACCAGCATGGTAGCATCTTCCAGTATCTAAGGGGTTTCCACAGACAGGGTGGGGGGGTCAACCTCTTCTCCAAAGCCCCTGAAGGCAGGACAAGAAGCAACAGATGGACAACCAATCAAGGAGAAAAGCAACCTGGAACTAAGGAGAAACTTCCTAATAGCGAAGAACAATTAACTAGAGCAGGGGTGTCCAACCTTGGCCACTTTAAGACTTGTGGACTTCAACTCCCAGAATTCCTCAGCCAGCTTTGCTGGCTGAGAATCTGGGGAGTTAAGTCCACAAATCTTAAAGTGGCCAAGGTTGGAACCCCTGAACTAGAGGAACTCCTTGCCACCAAGAAATCCGTGGGTTCTCCATCACGGTAGGATTTTAATAAGAAATTGGATAGGCATTTATCTGGAATGGTATAGGGTCTCCTGCCTGAGAAGGGGGTTGGACTAGATGACCTCCAAGGTGGTGTGTGATGGCTATTCAGGTCGAAGCTATTTGCCTAGCAGGTGGAAATATTTGTGTGAATTTTGGTTTCGTGGTGGTTGGTTTTTTTTTTTTTTTTTTGGTGCTTTCTCTGATCCAGCCAAATTTTGGCTGCTGTGATAAGATGATAAGATAATGAATGAATGAATGAATGAATGAATGAATGAATGAATGAATGATTCATTCATTCATTCATTCATCCATCCATCCATCCATCCAATTCCATTCCATTCCATTCCATTCCATTTATATAGCCACTCATTTTGTATCCACAACTCTGGACAGCTAACAACAATAAATTTCCTGGGATTTGTTTCCCACTAAATGTCAATTTTTTTTTTGCAACCTTCTGACAAGCAAATTTTTGCAAACTTCTGATGAGCGAAGTCAATGAGGAAGCCAGATTCACTTAGAAACCGTGTTACTAACTGAACAACTGCAGCGATTCGCTTGGCAATTGTGATAAGAATGTTTGTAAAAAACGGAGCAAAATTGGATTAACAAATGTCTCACTTAGCAACTGAAATTTTGTTAAGTGAGTCACTGCAGCTGTTGTGAATATGTTACAGTGAGGACAGTTAACCAGTGGAACTACTTGCCACCGGAAGTGGTGGCTGCTCCAAAGACTGGAGGTTTTCAAGAAGAGATTGGACAAGATTTGTTTGAAATGGTATATAGGGTCTTCTGTTTGAGCGGGGGGGCTGGACTAGAAGACCTCCATGGTTCCTTCTAGCTCTTATTCTGATTCTGATTGCTTCCCCATCTGTGTGATGACCCAAGGGGGTGTGGCACAAAGGCAACACAGTCAGATAATCAATAAGAGTCCCTTTATTAGCTTCAACTTTGCCCCCACTGTCCTGGTTACCTTCTGGGCTGGATAAAAACTCTCCCAGGAACAGCCTTGGGCTGCAGGGAATCAAGTCCAAAACGTGGTCAACAAAAACTGCAACTATAAGTCCAATCAAGGCAAGATGAGGTCATTAGTCCGGCAGGGCAGGAGCAAGAATTCCAGATGTGAAGGCACAGCAAAAACTCAACACTGTTGGGAGGATGCCAGGAACGCAGATAAGCAAAGTCAGCACAAGACAAACTCAGGTTTGCTTCCAGCAGCTGCCGCACACAGCTTGCATCTCTTTTAAACTCTCATTCTCAGGTGTCCTAATGAAGGGAATCAGGGCCCTTTCCTCCCCCGTAAGCCAGGCAACCCACGTTGCTCCCTTCTCCGTTCCTCCCTGCGTGCCCTAGGATGAAGAGGGGGTGGGCCTGGGTCTTCCTCTGAACTCCCTCTCCCTTGTTCTACCTCCCCCCTGCTCTGCCCAGCCGGACATTGACCTTCTCCAGTTCCCTCCACAGCCAACGGAGCCACCACTCCCGCTCCCTGTGTTGGCTGTTCGGATTCAGACTCCGACAGGGGCAGGACCATCTGGTTGTCACCTTACTCTCTTCCCCCATCAGGACCTTCTCAAACATACTTCAGAGGAGCATCCGGATTACCCTTTTTTGATAGAAGCCCAGAAGAGCATCAAGCAGGTAGCCGAGAAGATCAACAAAGGGATGAGGAGTGCAGAGGAACTGGAGCGGAACGCACGGATAGTGCAGGAGATCGAATCCCACATTGAAGGCATGGAAGACGTAAGTTCTCTACTTCTCAGATCGGGTGGAGTCCTCTCCACTAATTAGTCACGGCTAATTTACGGTTAGCTGCACCAAGCGTCCATCTTGGTGGATCTGAAAAAAAGGAAATATGGGGGTCCTTGGTGCTCTCTGGACTCGATGGTTTCCTTGCAGACGTTTCATGACCCAACTAGGTAACATCATCAGTGCTAGGAGGGAAGAGGGTTGTGGAATGGAGGACAGTGAGAGGAGGAGGAGGAGGAAAATTGTGGGGTCTTTGGTGCTCTCTGAGCTGGGTTGTTTCCTTGCAGGCGTTTCATGACCCAACTAGGTAACATCATCAGTGCTAGAAGGCAATAAGAGGAAGAGGAGGAGGAGAACTGTGGGGTCCTTGGTGCTCTGAACTCAGTGTTTTCTTGCAGATGTTTCATTACCCAACTAGGTAACATCATCAGTGCTAGGAGGGAAGAGGGTTGTGGAATGGAGGACGAGGAGGAGGAGGAGGACTGTAGGATCCTTGGTATTTTCTGAGCTTGATCATTTTCCTGCAGACATTTCATTACCCAACTAGGTAACATCATCATTCCTAGAAGGGATTTGCAGAGGGGAGTAGAAGGAGAATAGGTGAAGGAGAAGCAGGAGAACTGTGGGGTCCTTGGTGGCCTCTAAACTCGGTTGTTTCCTTGCAGACATTTCATTACCCAACTAGGTAACACCATCAGTGCTAGGAGAGAGACGGGTTTGCTCTCCGCAAGCAAGCTACTTGTTTATAAACAGAAAGCAAAGCCCACTTCCTTCTAGCAGTGATGATGTTGCCTGGCTGGGTAAAGAAACGTCTCCTTTATTAGACTTTACTATTATTATTATTATTATTATTATTATTATTATTATTATTATTATTATTATTATTATTATTATTATTATTATTATTATTATTATTATTATTATTATTATTATTATTATTATTGCTGGTGAAGGTTTTAGAAGTGCAACTGATCGTATTGTCTCTCACCTCTACAGCTTCAAGCTCCACTTCGGAGGTTCTTACGGCAGGAGATGGTGGTGGAAATGGTAGGTCCTCCTCCTTCAAAGCATCCATACCTCGAGTTGTTTCCCTTGGTGGGGTCTTTGACATGAGCTGGGAGCATCTCATTAAGATGTTGAGACTCTAGAAAGAGTGCAGAGAAGAGCAACTAGGATGATTTTAGGGGACTGGAGACTAAGGCATATGAAGAACGGTTGCAGGAACTGGGCCTGGCTAGTCTAGGGAAGAGAAGGACCAGGGGAGACAGGAGAGCAGCCTTCCAATATTTGAGGGGCTGCCCCAGAGAGGAGAAGGGGGTCAAGCTATTTTCTAAAGCACCCGAAGGCCAGACAAGGAACAATGGATGGAAACTGATCAAGGAAAAATTCAACCTGGAAATAAGGAGGAATAAGGACAGTGAGGGTAAACAACCCCATGGAACAGAAGTTGCCTTCGGACGTTGTGGGAGCTTCATCCCTGGAGGCTTTCAAGAAGAGACTGGACTGCCACCTGTCAGAAATGGTGTAGGGTCTCCCACTTGGGCAGGGGGTTGGACTAGATGACCTACAAGCTCCTCTTCCAACTCTGTTTCCCCCCATTGTGTGCCAAAGAAGTGTGAGTTTGGCAACTCCCAGCCAGGTTCCATTTTATTTTATTTTTTTAGAAAGTTTAATAAATAAAACAAAATAAGGAGTGTGATCTGGTGCCAGGGAATAGAACTAATCCTTGACTTACAAGCACAATTAAGTCTGAAATTTCAGCTACTAAGCGAGACAATTGTTAAAAATGAGTTTTGCCCCATTTTTTTTTACCCTTCTTGCTACAGTTGTTAAGTGAAACTCCGCTGGCCTTAAGTGAGTAACATGGTTGTTAAGTGAATCTGGCTTCCCCCATTGCTGGTTAGAAGGTCGCCAAAGGAGATCAAATGACTCTGGGTTATGCTGCGTCCGTCCTAAGTACAAGCCAGTTGCCAAGCGTCTGAATTTTGATCATGTGACCAGAGGGATGTTTTGCAACCACCATAAATGGAGGCCAAATGTCCACATTTTTATACGTGACCACGGGGATGCTGCAGTGGTCGTAAGTGTGAAAAACGGTCCTAAGTCACATTTTTTTTCCATTATCACTCCACAAACGGTCCCTAAACGAATGGTTGTAAGTCAAGGAGTAACTCTATACAGCTGTGCCTTTAAAATTATTTAGCAAAGATGCTTCAGTTAAAGAAACCCCACTCTGTGTAGAACGGTGCGTTTTCCTTCAGCCAGATCCAAGGGATCTGTGGGGTCCCAAAGCTGGCTCCCTTTGCGTGTCACAAAAGCCTCCCCCCCCCCCCCGTGTGGTTTCCGTGATTGTTGTTAAGCCTGAATTCCCCAACGAGTGTTAAGGAAAACAAACTAAACAGAATGTGTAGCGTAGTCAGATAGGCAGACAGGTAAATGTGTGAGATAAGTTTGTATTTTAGTTAACATGCAGTAAAAAACAGATATGCTTGTGCTATCAAAAATATAGTTTATTCCATTAGGAATTATAGCATAGTCAAAATAAACGGTCCATTAGTCATGTATCATTTCAGTCAGTCCAGTCGGGGATACTCAATTTGCAAAATCCGTGTTGAATAGCCAATGTCAGTTCACTTACAATAAATCAGTCCGTATTATCTCTTCTCTCTGTTGAGAAATCAACACTCCTAAGTAAGGAAAAACGCAGTCATCAATCCATCCAGTAATTAGGGATCATTAAGCCAGAGAGAGAGAGAGCTGCAATTGACTTGCTTCTTTTATGGTGCTTTTACAACCACACCCTTAATTACATTCTTGTAGTTAAAGTTACACACACTTTAACCAACAAACCATGATAACTTATTTATTATTTTTTTACCCAAACCAGTTAGGGTAAACAATGTTATCCCTAACAATTGTGACCCTTCCTGGATCTCCTTTGCAGAAGCCGGTCGGTGGGAAGAAGGATCGGTCGCTGTTCCTCTTCACCGACTTGCTCGTTTGCACCACGCTGAAGCGCAAGTCGGGGTCTCTGCGACGGAGTTCCATGAGTCTGTAAGTACACAAGAATAACAACTCTTAGACTTACCGTGTTTTCCCCCAAAATAAGACCCTGGCCAGCAAAAAAAGGCACCGGGTCTTATTTTCAGGGGAAGTCATCCATTGACTAACCTCACTTGCGCGCGTCGTTCCTGGCCTCCTTCCGGAACTCCTTCTTCTTCTGCGGCCAGCAAGACTTTCTTGAAGGCCTCTGCGGCCGATAAAACAGACCTCTGGATCGATCCTGAGCTTTGTTCTCAGCTCCAGAGGCCTTCAGGAAAGCCTGACCAGCCTTGCCGGCTGCAGAAGAAATGGGCCGGCGAGGCAGGTGTCGTGGTATGTGAGGCCTGGTTACACCTGCCCAAAGGGAAGTAGTAGGGCAGCTCCACCATCCCATAGCCACCCTAGCTTAATTTTTACCTGTCCACTCTGGAGTGGGCGGGATCTTAATTAGGGCTTATTTTGGGGGGTAGGGCTTATATTGGGTGCACGTGTAAAAATCAAGGTAGGGCTTACTTTTAGGGTAGGTCATATTTTTGGGGAAACGGTATATTGCTCCAGAGGCAATAGCCCGTAGAGTTATATACCGCTTCAAACTATTTTACAGCCCTCTCTAAGTGGTTGACAGAGTCAGCCTGTCACACACACACACACACACACACACACAACAATATGGGGTCTTCATTTTACTGACCTCGGAAGGCCTTGTCAACCAACCTTGAGCTGGTGAGAATCAAACTGATTGGCAGAATTAGCCTGCAAATACTGCATTCTAAGCACTGGATGGACTTCAACTCCCAGAATTCTCCAGCCAGCATGGTTTGAGCTCTGACCTGGATGGTGAGGAATGGAAGGATGGATACTCCTTGCAGACAGCTGGTCATTTGCATCCTTTGAGAGGGTCACTGAGGCCACTTAGAGGTTCACCTGTGTCCTCTCAGGGTCACCTGAGTTGTGTAAATGGGTGTGGAGCCTGCTTGGAGCTGCTGAAACATCCTCCAGAAAGCACAGCTCCACAACACACTCCTTTCGGCGGTTCCGAGAAGGCTCCACACTGATTTGCCACCTCTCCGGTGAACCTGAGGACAGAATTAAACCTCCAAGGTACCTCAACAGCTTCCTAAAAAGAATGCAAATGACCAGGAATATTAATCCTTCCGTTCCCCACCGTCCAAGTCAGAGTTGAAGAAGCTTCTTGGATGAGAAGCAAAAACATCTTCAAAGAAAAACCAGAAAGTCCAGTTGCCTCTTGGGGGGGAGCACCATTTAGAATGGTCATAAATCGCTTTTTTTCAATGCCATTGTAAATTGGAACGGTCACTAAACAAATGGTTATAAGACAAGGTTGACCCGTGTGAGAGTTTTTACAGGAAACTCATACCTGTAACGATAGTCAGCTATGAGACGGCAGTCTATGTCATGCCCCTGTCGGAGTCGGAATCCGAGGAGGAAGCCGGATAGCTGACAGGGAGTGGGAGTGTGGCTCCGTTGGCTGTGGAGGAAACTGGGGAAGGGCAGAGTCCGGCTGGGCAGAGCAGGGGAGAGGTAGAACAAGGGAGAGGGAATTCGGAGGAAAACCCAGGCCCATCCCCTCTTCATCCTAGGGCACGCAGGGAGGAACGGAGAAGGGAGCAATGTGGGTTGTGTGGCTTACGGGGGAGGAAAGGGCCCTGATCCCCTTCATTAGCTGCCGCTGGGAACACAGTGTATAAAAAAGGCAAATTGTCGTGGCTTATCCGTGTTCCTGGTGTCTTCCCAACTATGTGAATTTTGCCGTGCTCTCAAGTTTGAAATTCCTTTTTCCTGCCCTACCAAACTAATTACTTCAGTTTGGCTTGTTTTGGACTGTTACTGTTTGTGTTCACCTTGTTTTGGACTTGATTCCCTGCAGCCCAAGGCTGTTCCTGGGAGAGTTTTTCTCCAGCCCAGAAGGTAACCAGGACATCGGGGGGCAAAGTTGGAGCTAATAAAGGGACTCCCACTGATTATCTGACTGTTTTGCCTTTGTGCCACGCCCCTTTGGGTCATCCAAGTCTCCGTTTTCCTTTCCGGGGTTCTCTTTGCAGCTACACCGCCGCCAGCGTGATCGACACAGCCAGCAAGTACAAACTGCTTTGGAAAATGCCTCTGGAGGACGTAGAGATCGTGAAAGGTTTGTGGTGGCGGCTCTCATGGTGATAGAAACTCCTTGCGTAAAGGTGGCAGTTCTTAAGAAACAGTTTGCAGCCAGAAGCTGAGACGCCTCTCAAATCAAGTTTGGGCAGCTTGCAGGGGGGTAAAAAAATCCAGACTAGGATTGGTGAATGTCGCCTGCAGAACTGACATGATGAGGACTAGCAGCTATTTCATTATCCAACTAAGTAACAGTCTGCACTGATGAGGCTACCTGGTTGGTTCATGAAATGTCTGGAAGAGAACCACCAAGCTCAGAGAACAACAAGGACCCCACAGTCCTCCTCCTCTTCCTCCTCCGCGCAAACCCCACTCCCCTCCAGCACTGATGATGTTCCCTAGTTGGGTCATGAAATGTCTTCAAGAAAACCACCCACTGCAGAGACCATCCACTCCTCCTTCTCCTCCTCCTCCTCCTCTCCTCCTCCTCCTCCTCCTCCTCCTCCTCCTCCTCC
>NC_142013.1:2683581-2751081 GCF_049901735.1 Notechis scutatus | reverse complement strand
TTCCTAAAAGATCTTTTATATTTTTGTGTGTTTATGTATGTGGGAGAATTAATAAAACCTTGCAGGAATATAGAATGAGAATAATGGTAACCAAGTCAGAGAGAAATAGATGATAATTATAAATTGGATAAATATAGAAAAATAATAATAGTGAAATTGGATAAGAGTAAAGAGTAATAAAGAGAAATTGGATAAGAGATATTTGTATGCTCATATGGAAATGGTCTAAAATAGAATTATATTGTATAAAATAATGTTTTATTTGACTTGTAAAATTTATAATGGAAAGAGGTTAATGTATTAATGGTTAATGATGGTTTGTTTGTCTTTAAAATTAATAAAATTTGTTTAAAAAAAAAAAAAACATGGCTCAGGATGACCCAGCCAGGTTGTCGTTTGCACCCCGCTCCGCAAAACTCACATACCTGCAATTATTTTTTTTGGGGAGATTCTTACGACCCGCCTTCTGATCTCTGATCTCTTCTTCAGACCCTGGATGACGTCATCAAAGATTTAATGGCCGCCATCCACCGGGAACTGACCGAGAAGCAGTCCGTCTGCTTCAGCCTCTCCTTCCCCCCCAACAAAATGGAGCTCACCGTCACCAAATCCGACAGCACCGATTCTCACATTTTCGAATTTCCCAATCCGGACGCGCGGCACAGTTTTGAGCAAGGCTTCGAGGATGCCAAGAAGAAGCTAGGTAGTTTATCCATGATGGTTTGTGATTGGTGTTACCGTGAACCTGCATTCTAACTTTCCAGACCATTCTCAGTGCTCCTTCCGACTGATGTGACCCAGCTCTCGAACAAAACCCTCTGTATTTAAATCAAAAGATTCCTTTATTAGGAGCAACGGCAGCCCCAGTTAAAAAGTTTCTCTCTCACCACAGGCTAACAAGTCTGTCCAGCAGGGAGATGAATAGTTGTCTGCCACATCTGTTCATCTCTGCCCCCTGCCTTTTATACCCAGAGCCTAGGGTGGGAAGAGTGATGGCTCTTCCGTCCCGAGGACCGGCCCGTAGATTTCCACTGCTCTGCTCTCCTCTCCTCTGCCTTCCGTGCATCAGGTACTGGATCCAGCTGTTCCTCCACTTCCGCATCAGCGACCTCCAGACCTGACTCCCCATCTGAGGGCTGACAGACGACCCAGGCTCTGCCTCTCTCTCTCTCTCTCTCTCTCCTCCCTCCCTCTCCCTCCGTCTCTCTCTCTCTCTCTCTCTCTCCCTCCCTCCCTCTCCCTCCGTCTCTCTCTCTCTCTCTCTCTCTCCCTCCCTCTCCCTCCATCTCTCTCTCTCTCTCTCTCTCTCTCTCTCTCTCTCTCTCTCTCTCTCTCTCCCTCTTTCCCCCTCTCCCTCCCTCCCTCTCTCTCTGTGCCAGTTCCATTCTCCCTCGGAGCTCCGTCCCGAGGACCGGCCTATAGATTTCCACTGCTCTGCTCTCCTCTCCTCTGCCTTCCGTGCATCAGGTACTGGATCCAGCTGTTCCTCCACTTCCGCATCAGCGACCTCCAGACCTGACTCCCCATCTGAGGGCTGACAGACGACCCAGGCTCTGCCTCTCTCTCTCTCTCTCTCTCTCCCTCCCTCCCTCTCCCTCCGTCTCTCTCTCTCTCTCTCTCTCTCCCTCCCTCCCTCTCCCTCCGTCTCTCTCTCTCTCTCTCTCTCTCCCTCCCTCTCCCTCCATCTCTCTCTCTCTCTCTCTCTCTCTCTCTCTCTCTCTCTCTCTCTCCCTCTTTCCCCCTCTCCCTCCCTCCCTCTCTCTCTGTGCCAGTTCCATTCTCCTCGGAGCTCCCGTCCCGAGGACCGGCCTATAGATTTCCACTGCTCTGCCCTCCTCTCCTCTCCCTTCTGTGCATCAGGTACTGGATCCAGCTGTTCCTCCCCTTCCGCATCAGCAACCTCCAGACCTGACTCTCCATCTGAGGGCTGACAGGCGACCCAGGCTCTGCCTCTCTCTCTCTCTCTCTCTCCCCCTCCCTCCCTCCCTCTCCCTCTCTCTCCGTCTCTCTCTCTCTCTCTCCCTCTTTCCCCCTCTCCCTCCCTCCCTCTCTCTCTGTGCCAGTTCCCTTCCCCCTCGGAGCTCCCGTCCCGAGGACCGGCCTATAGATTTCAACTGCTCTCCTTTCCTCTGCCTTTTTTTGCATCCGCGCGTCAGGCGCTGGGCCCGGCTATTCCTCCTTTTCCACATCAGCCACCTCCAGACCTGGCTCTTCTGTCCCAAGGACCGGCCCATAGATTTCCACTGCTCTCCTCTCCTCTGCCTTCTGTGCATCTATGCATCAAGCACTGGACCTGGCTGTTCTTCCTCTTCCTCATCAGCCACCTCCAGACCTGGCTCTTCGGTCCCAAGGACCGGCCCATAGATTTCCACTGCTCTCCTCTCCTCTGCCTTCTGTGCATCTATGCATCAAGCACTGGACCTGGCTGTTCTTCCTCTTCCTCATCAGCCACCTCCAGACCTGGGGGCTGTTGACTGTCCATCTGAGGGCTGACGGGCAGCCCAGGCTCCGCCTCTCCACCTCCGTCTCTCTTTCTCCGCCAGCTCCATTCCCTCTAGCCCCTTGGAGCTCCCGGGTTGCCCTGATACCGACTCTGAATCCTACGCCTTCTCCTCCTCCTCTGATTCAGCTGCAGGAGGAGCAGCTAGTAGTAAGCTAGCAGCTCAGCATGAAAATGAGTCAAGCGTGTGCTTTCCGGCATGCTGGTTTTCTACAAACGGGGATTAGAGGAGGGTTGGAGAATCCCTTTTCACGATGGTTTCTTCCGTCTGGATTCATAGGCGCCAGATTTATTTGCTCCGTTGCTCTCGATGAGAATATTTTTGGGGGTTTTCCAACAGGGGGCGTTGATAAAGCGACAGAGTTTTTAATCGATTCTGATTTGTGTTCATGCTTTTGCCGTGAAACTGACCGGGCCCTTGGCACAGGCAATCGATCGGATGATGCTACAAGCTTGTTAGGGTTTTCAATGTTAAATTTTAATTTACTTTAAAGAAAGACTTAGAAACAAGGAGAGTTTAAAACATGTAAAAAGGAGAAAAGGTGGGGGGAAATGTACAGTAAAGTAAAATAAATGAACAAGTGATCTAAAAGACGGTGAAGACTGTAATTTTCTAATATATTACGGAGAGGCAGTTTGGTGCAATGGTTAAGGCATCAGACTAGAAACTAGGGGGCTGAAGCTGAGTTTTAGTCCCACCTTAGGTATGAAATTGGCTAGGGGACTTTGGGCCAATCACCAGGAGACGGTGAGTTGTAGTACCGCCTTAGGCATGAAAGCTGTTGAGTAACTCTGGGCCAATCACCAGGAGACAGGGAGTTCTAGTCCCGCCTTAAGGCATTAAAGCCAGCTGGGTGACTTTGGGCCAATCACCAGGAGACGGGGAGTTCTAGTCCCACCTTAGGCATAAAGGCAGCTGGGTGACTTTGGGCCAATCACCAGGAGACAGGGAGTTCTAGTCCCGCCTTAAGGCATTAAAGCCAGCTGGGTGACTTTGGGCCAATCACCAGGAGACAGTGAGTTCTAGTTCCACCATAAGCATGAAATCCAGCTGGGTGACTTTGGGCCAATCACCAGGAGACGGTGAGTTCTAGTCCCGCCTTAGGCATGAAAGCCAACTGGGTGACTTTGGGCCAATCACCAGGAGACGGTGAGTTCTAGTCCCGCCTTAGGCATGAAAGCCAACTGGGTGACTTTGGGCCAATCACCAGGAGACGGTGAGTTCTAGTTCCACCATAAGCATGAAAGCCAGCTGGGTGACTCTGGGCCAATCACCAGGAGACAGTGAGTTCTAGTCCCGCCTTAAGGCATTAAAGCCAGCTGGGTGACTTTGGGCCAATCACCAGGAGACGGTGAGTTCTAGTCCCGCCTTAGGCATGAAAGCCAACTGGGTGACTTTGGGCCAATCACCAGGAGACAGTGAGTTCTAGTCCCGCCTTAAGGCATTAAAGCCAGCTGGATGACTTTGGGCCAATTACCAGGAGACGGGAGTTCTAGTCCCGCCTTAAGGCATTAAAGCCAGCTGGGTGACTTTGGGCCAATCACCAGGAGACAGTGAGTTCTAGTCCCGCCTTAAGGCATTAAAGCCAGCTGGGTGACTTTGGGCCAATTACCAGGAGACGGGGAGTTCTAGTCCCGCCTTAAGGCATTAAAGCCAGCTGGATGACTTTGGGCCAATCACCAGGAGACAGTGAGTTCTAGTCCCGCCTTAAGGCATTAAAGCCAGCTGGGTGACTTTGGGCCAATCACCAGGAGACGGTGAGTTCTAGTCCCGCCTTAGGCATGAAAGCCAACTGGGTGACTTTGGGCCAATCACCAGGAGACAGTGAGTTCTAGTCCCGCCTTAAGGCATTAAAGCCAGCTGGATGACTTTGGGCCAATCACCAGGAGACAGTGAGTTCTAGTCCCGCCTTAAGGCATTAAAGCCAGCTGGATGACTTTGGGCCAATCACCAGGAGACTGGGAGTTCTAGTTCCACCATAAGCATGAAAGCCAGCTGGGTGACTTTGGGCCAATCACCAGGAGACGGTGAGTTCTAGTCCTGCCTTAGGCATGAAAGCCAACTGGGTGACTTTGGGCCAATCAGTCTCAGCCCAACCTACCTCACAGGGTTGTTGTTTTGGGGACAACAAGGTGGAAGACTGAGTATTAAGTACGTTCCCTGCCTTGAGTTATTTACAAATAATAATAGAGGCAGGATAAAAGGAAAGAAATGTTGATTCTTTATGAAATGATAAAAGGTATTATAAAACCAAAAATCCGCGTCATGTTTCAAGCTAAGGTTGCAATGTTTGTTTAATTTCTCTTTCATTATCCAGCTTCTAACAAAAACTGCCTGGACCCTGAGTTCCTCAAGGCAATTCCTATTATGAAAACACGGAGTGGAATGCAAGTAGGTGCTAGTGCGTTTTTTTTCTTTTTTTCTCGCTTACTTACAGGCTCTGCAGTCTACTACGAAGTTACTCTTCCCACCTGCCCAGTGAGGTTCTTTTGTGCAACCCACTTGATTTAATTGTACTGCCGTTGAAGAATACAGCGGCTTCCTGACTGCGGTCTCCCTAAATCTCAGAACTGGATGTTCAAATACAGACAGTCCTCGACTCTACGACCACAAGAGCCCAAAATTTCCTGTGGCTAAGTGAGGCATTTGGGTGTTGCCCCATTTTATGACTGTTCTTGCAACTGTTGTTAAGTTGGTTGACACGGTTGTGAAATGGAGCAGGCTTCCCCGTTGGTTTCGCTTGTCTGAAGGTCGCAAAAAGGGGATCGGAGACACTGCGACCGTCGTAAATATGAGACAGTTGCCAGAACGTCCCGGTTTTGAATCAGGTGACCATGGGGGAAGCTGCAGTGGTCGTAAGCATGAAAAACGGTCGTAAATCACATTTTTTCAGTGCTGTTCTGACTTTGAATGGATACTAAATGAACTGCTGTAAGTTGAGGCTACCTGTATTAAACTTTAAGAAGTTTGGAACCCCTTGGAAGACTTCAACTCCCAGCATTCAATTGCTGGCTGAGGAATTCTGGGAGTTGAAGTCCACAAGTCTTTAAGTTCCCGTAGTTGAGAAATACGGTTTAGAGCAGAGTTCCCATCCTTTTTAAGATCGATGGACTTCAACTCCCAGAATTCAGTTGCTGGTTGGGAAATTCTGGGAATTGAAGTCCACCCATTGCTGAGGTTGAGAAATATGGTTTAGAAGAGTGTTCCCCACCCTTTTTAAGACGGATGGGACATTCAATTGCTGGCTGAGGAATTCTGGGAGTTACAGATACAGATACAGATAATCAGAGTTGGAAGGGACCTTATAGGTCATCTAGTCCAACCCTCCACCCAAGCAAGAGACTCTACACCATTTCTGGCAGATGGCAATCCACTCTCTTCTTGAAAGCCTCCAGGGGTGAAGCTCCCACAACCTCCGAAGGCAACTTCTGTTCCATGGGTTGATTGTTCTCACTGTCAGAAAGTTTCTCCTTATTTCCAGGTTGAAAAATCTCTCCTGGTTCAGTTTCCATCCATTATTCTTTGTCTGGCCTTCGGGTGCCTTGGAAAATAGCTTGACCCCTTCCTCCTCTCTGTGGCAGCCCCCCCAGATATTTGAACCCTGCTCTCCTGTCTCCCCCGGTCCTTCTCTTCCCTAGACTAGCCATGCCCAGTTCCTGCAACTGTTGAAGTCCACCTGTCTTTCAGTTCTTGTAGTTGAGAAATAAGATTTAGAACAGTGTTCACCTCCTTTTTTAAGACTGATGGGACTTCAACTCCCAGTATTCAATTGCTGTCTGGGGAATTCTGGGAATCGAAGTCTACCTGTCTTCAATTTCGGGTAGCTGTCAGGATTCCAGCAGTTAACCCCGATTTAAATCCTGAGACTCGAGCCAAACTTCCAAAACTAAACAGGATTTATTGGGAGTTAACATGTCCGGCACTACCTGGGTGTAGCTGACTCTGAGGCCCATCATTCATTGTCACCCTTGACCCTGGTTTCCCCTCACTCCCCTGTGTGTGTATCGTAATTCATATCCTCCAATGGGATACCTCCATAGCCCAGAGTCATCAGTCATGTTCTCCAGTTAGAATTTTGCGGGGCAAAAACTTCAGTCCCCCAGTTACTATCTTTGAAAACATTTATGGGATATATTTTCGGTTTCCAAGCTGCCACACTGTTCTTTTCAAATCCCTTTCCCACCCCATCCCTTTCTGTTGGCAACTCTAAAACAGCCATAGAAATGTTTTTATGAGTTGACACCGTGGTTGAGAAATATGCTTTAGAGCAGGGGTCTCCAGCCTTGGCAACTTTAAGCCTGAAGGACTTCAACTCCCAGAATTCCTCAGCCAGCAATTGAATGCTGGGAGTTGAAGTCCCGTCCGTCTTAAAAAGGATGGGAACTCTGCTCTAAACCATATTTCTCAACTCCAGGAGCTTAAAGACAGATGGACTTCAACTCCCAGAATTCCTCAGCCAGCAATTGAATGCTGGGAGTTGAAGTCTTCCAAGGGGCTCCAAACTTCTTAAAAGTTTAATTTAATATAGGTAGCTGGCTGGGGGATTCTGGGAGTTGAAGTCCTCCCAG
Organism: Notechis scutatus; assembly: GCF_049901735.1. NCBI lineage: Eukaryota > Metazoa > Chordata > Lepidosauria > Squamata > Elapidae > Notechis > Notechis scutatus. The sequence goes on along the minus strand of NC_142013.1, from coordinate 2,744,012 downwards.
GCTTAAAAGTTGCCAAAGTTGGAGGCCTCTGCTTTAAGAGCAGAGTTCCCCGTCCTTTTGAAGACCGATGGACTTCAACTCCCAGCATTCAATTGAAGTTGCTTGGCTGGGGGATTCTGGGAGTTGAAGTCCACCCGTCTTCGATTTCCTGCGGTTGAGAAACTCCAGCTTAAACCCAGTATGGGCAGGAAAGCGAGAGGAGCAAGAAACCCCCACACACACCCCCTTTGACCTGCTGCCAACGAAGCTCTTAAGGGCGGATTCCTTTTGCTTCCCTCCCCCCCAGTTCTCCTGCGCCTCCCCCAGCCACAGCAACCCGGAGAACGCCTACGAAGTCTGGGTCTGCAACAGCGACGGCTACGTGGGTCAGGTCTGCCTGCTGAGCATCCGGAAGGAGCCCATCGTGGAGGCCTGCATTGCCGTCTGCTCCGCCCGGATCCTGTGCATCGCCTCGGTGCCGGGTCTCAAGAGGACCTACAGGTAGTGGCCCGGCCAGCCTCCCTCGACCTCTGGGGGTGGGGAAGGGGGATTGAGGTGTGGCTCTGCTTGGGAATCTCTAGAAGGGTTTTCCAAGGATTCCGCTGCAGAAGGAAGGATCAGTCTCCGCGGAGTTTTGGCTTCAATCTTTCATGCGGGGAAAATTATACGGGCCGTGATTTTAATGAGAGGAGAGGAGGAGAGGAATAGAGGAGAGGAAATAGAATAGAGGAGAGGAGGAGACAAGAGTAAAGGAGAGGAGAGGATAGAGAAAAGGAGAGGAGAAGAGGAGAGTAAAGTAGAGGAGTAGAGTAGAAGTGGTAAAGTAGAAGAGAGGAGAATAGGAGAGTAAAGTAGATTAAAGAGGTAAAGTAGAGGAGAGGAGTAGAGAAGAGGAAAGGAGAGGAGAGTACAAGAGGTAAAGTAGAGGAGATAAGAGAGTAAAGTAGAGGAGAGGAGTAGAGGAAAAGAGGAAAGGAGAAGAGAAGAGAGTAAAGTAGAGGAGTAGAATAGAAGAGGAAAGGAGGAGAGGAATAGAGGAGAGGAGAGAAATAGAATAGAGGAGAGGAGGAGACAAGAGTAAAGGAGAGGAGAAGAGGAGAGTAAAGTAGAGGAGTAGAATAGAAGAGGTAAAGTAGAAGAGAGGAGAATAGGAGAGTAAAGTAGATTAAAGAGGTAAAGTAGAGGAGAGGAGTAGAGGAGAAGTGGAAAGGAGAGGAGGAGAGGAGAGTAGAAGAGGTAAAGTAGAGGAGAGGAGAGGAGGAGAGTAAAGTAGAGGAGTAGAGTAGAAGAGGTAAAGGAGAGGAGAGAAAGGAGAGGAGTAAAGAGGTAAAGTAGAGGAGAGGAGTAGAGGAAAAGAGGAAAGGAGAAGAGAAGAAGGGAGTAAAGTAGAGGAGTAGAATAGAAGAGGAAAGAAGGAGAAGAGGAGTAGAGTAAAGTAGAGGAGTAGAGTAGAAGAGGAAATGAGTGGTGTAGAGTAGAGTAGAGTGAATCAGAGTTGGAAGGGACCTTGGAGGTCTTCTAGTCCAACCCCCCTGCCTAGGCAGGAAACCCTACACCACTTCAGACAAAGGGTCATCCAGTCTGTTCTTTAAAAACCTCTACCGTTTTGAGCATTCACAACTTCTGGTGGCAAGCTGTTCCACTGGTTAACTGTTCTCACTGTCAGGAAATTGCTCCTTAGTTCCAGGTTGTTTCTCTCCTTGGTAAGTTTCCCTCCAACATTTCTTGTCTGGCCTTCAGGGGCTTTGGACAATAGCTTGACTCCCTCTTCTTTGGGGCAGCCCCTGAGATATTGGAGCACTGCTATCATGTCTCCCCTAGTCCTTCTTTTCATTAGACCTAAACATCCCCAATTCTAGCAACCGTTCTTGATACGTTTTAGTCTCCAGTGCCCGTAATCATTCTTCTGGCTCTTCTCTGCACTCTTTCCAGAGTCACAACATTTTTTTGTATATTGTGGCGACCCAAACTGGGTGCAGTATTCCAAATGCGCTCTTACTAAGGCGTTATCGAGCGCGACTAAGACTTCATGTAGTCTAGATGCAACGCCTCTCTCGATGCAGCCTACAGCTGCGTTTGGCTTACCAAATGGCCCCAAGCCATGGTGGGCTTTGAAGACGACCGCTGACCTCTTGAATCGGACCCCAAAGCAAAATTAAACGTCGACGTCAAGTTTTGCCATCTTCGGCTGGCATCCTGCCACCAAAGGAGAGGGAGGAGGGAGACATAGGTGGGGGGGAGGGCGGAGTCAAAGGGGCAATAAACCTGCATGTGAATGTGATTGGAAATTAGGGGGGGGGGGGGAGGAAGAGCTCGGAAACCCGATTGTGGCAAGCAGTCGAGGCCGCCGTGTACCCTGAGGAAGAACGCCAGTTAACCCCAACACCTCACCTTTCTCAAAACACCGACCCGAATCTCCGTCGGCTGAAGATGGACTGGCCACGGGTGGGGAAGGATGTGGGGGAGACTTTCTGTATCTTTTGAAATTCAGGCCTAGCCTGATTTTACTGCAGCCAGCGTCGTTTAGGAAAAGAACCGATCGTTTCAGCCAGTTGGAGTCGAGGGTCTTTCTTTCCTAAGGCATCCGATTGAGGCAGGCCTGACACTGGCGGTACGCGTAACAATGTTCTACCACTCAACTTTCTTCTTTGCGACGCATTCTTCCCCACCCCAGGGAACGTCCGGTGTCTTTAGCCAGCCCAGCCTCAGAGCTGGCAAACCCCACCCTGGATGAGACGGCAATTCAACCATGCCTGCATATCTCCATTTCTGGTTCTTCTCTGGAGATCTCGGAGCCGGTGGACACCGCTGGCCGGGAACTCGTCCCGTTCGACAGCGATGATACGGACGACGAGTCCTCGCCGAGTCCCTCCGGTACCCTTCAGAGCCATTCCACCATCTCCAGTTTTACAAGTGAGTTCTCTTGTTTCCAGAAAAAAAAAGAGGAGGCAGTAACTACCTGTGCAGGTAGTTCTCGGCTTACGACTGTTCGTTTAGGGACCGTTCAAAGTTACAATGGCACTGGAAAAAAAAGTGACTTATGAGCGGTTTTCAGGCTTACAGCCGTTTTTCTCAACCCTGGGCAATTTTAAAACGGGTGGGCTTCAACGCCCAGAATTCCCTGGCCACCTGGGGAATTCTGGGAGTGGAGGTCAGAATAACAGAATTGGAAGGGTCCTTGGCGGTCTTCTAGCCCAGGGGTCACCAACCTTTTGGACCACAGGGACCACCAAACTCATCCTTTTAAATCCCGCGGACCAGAGACCCTGGGAAAATCCCCCCAAAAGTCTGCAGGAAAATCCCCCAGCCCGTTTTCCTACCGATCGATGGTTCTTTATTTGGGATCGCAGGATACCGTCTCCAGCTCCGTTCTCAGGGGAGAGAGAGACTTTTGGCTTCATGCAAGGAAAGCAGCAGAAGCAGCAGAAGTCTTTCTTTCTCTCCCCCAAACTCTGCCAGAAATGAGTCTTGGTGAGACTTATCGTGCTGGTGCAGCTTCTTGGAGCAGGAGGCCTTGCAGGGTCCCAAAGACTCATTTCTGGCGGAGTTTGGGGGAGAGAAAGAAAGACTTTGGCTGCTTTCCTTGCATGCAGCCAAAAGCAGAAGAAGAAAGAAGCGGAAAGAAGCAGCCCGGTAGCCAGGCCAGGCGCGTGGGGTGAGTGGGGCATGTTCCCCCCCCCTCTGCCCTTTCTCCCCTCCCCTCACTACCTCGTGTTGTGCGCAGTGCAAGTGACGCAAGCCTTGTGTTCCCACGGGCCATGTGGGCGGAGCAGCTGTGTGTTCCCGTGCAGCCTGGATTAATTGCTTTGGGGGGGACATTTCTCTGCGGACCGTCAAAATTTTCTCACGGGCCACCAGTGGTCCCCGGCCCACTGGTTTGGCGACCACTGATCTAGTCCAACCCCCTGCCCAAGCAGGAAACCTGATACAGATAGTCCTCGACTTAACAATAGTTCATTTAGTGACCTTCCAAAGTTACAACGGCACTGAAAACAGTGACCTATGACTGTTTTTCACACTTAATGACTGTTGCAACCTCCCCAAGATGAAAATTCAAATGCTTGGCCACTGACTCCTCTTTATGACGGTTGCCGTGTCCCGGGACCTCGCGATCGTTTTTGCGACCTTCCATCAGGCAAAGTCAACGGGGAAGCCAGATTCACTTAATGACCATTGTCCCTAATGTAACAAACTGCAGTGATCCACTTAATAACCATAGCAAGGAAAGTCGTAAGATGGGTCAAAATTCACTTAACAAATGTCTCGCTTCACAACAGAAGTGTTGGGCTCAGCTGTGGTTGCAAAAGTCCCATCCCACACACACACACACACACACACACAAAACACACACACAAACTCGCCCAAAAAACACAGCGAGTTGTTGTTTTTTAAGCCCGTTGCCATCAACCAAGGCTTTGTTGTTCTAATAAACCTTTTAAAAATACTTAGTTAAAGGAAGCGTTTGAGCACAAACAATTCAGTTGTCTTTCTGTTCCTAAGAAACAGGCCTCTTTATTTCCTAGCAAAATGTCCAAATATTTTTCCTCCTTGGAAGCTGCCCTTGTTTATATCCACTTTTGAGAATAGCAGCGTTGTTACAACCGAGACGGAATAATATGACGTATTCTGCCCAAAACGAGAGCTGGTTATCGGAGGGTTTTGTTATTGTTTAGATTAATGCTGTAGCCCGTGTCAAGATGGTGCGATGTGATATATCCTGTTAATAAACAATGGACTGGAATAAACCATCATCTCAAATAACAATGCTCCCTCCTAACTAAAACAAATACCGCGTTTCCCCGAAAATAAGACCCTGTCTTATATTTTTTGGGGTCACCAAAAAAGGCAGCAGGTCTTATTTTCGGGGGACGTCATCCACTGACTAATCCCACTTGCGTGCATTGCCCCCGGCCTCCTTTTCACTGTCAGAGGCCAGAACTTCTTCTTCTGTGGCCGGCAAGGCTTTCCTGAAGGCCTCTGCAGCCGATAAGAGAGCTCAGGATCGATCCAGAGCTTTGTTCTCAGCTCCAGAGGCCTTCAGGAAAGCCTTGCCTGCCTTGCCAGCAGCAAAAGAAATGGGCCAGCAAGGCAGGTGTCGGGGTGTGCAAGGCCTGGCTACACCTGTCCAAAGGTAAGTAGTAGGGCAGCTCCACCCACCCCTCATCCCCACCCTAGCTTAATTTTTACCTGTCTACTCTGGAGTGGGCAGAGTCTTAATTAAGGCTTATTACGGGAGGTAGGGCTTATATTGGGTGTATGTGTAAAAAATCAAGCTAGGACTTACTTTCAGGGTAGGTTGTATTTTCGGGGGAACAGGACACACACACACACACACATATGCACATATCAAGACGTATTCAGCAGATTCTGACCACTTCTGGAGAACCAGTAGTGGAAATTTTGAGTAGTTCGGAGAACCGGCCAATGCCACCTCTGACTGGCCCCGCCAACCCCATCTATTCTCCGCCTCCCATTGAGTCCCAGCTGATCGGCTGGGTCTCCCTTGGTTGCCCTGCACAGGAGAACGGAGCTGGAAAGCAGGTCAGTGGGATGGGGAGGGAATGGGGATTTTGCAGTAACCTTCCCCTGCCACGCCCCCACCAAGCCACTCCCACCCAGTAATAAAAAATTGGAATCCCACCACTGATACACACACACGCACACACACATATATATATATATATATATATATATATAATTAAAAGGGGCAGTCCATCATTGAAAACAGAATAAAGCCATTAATTCTAGCAGCCAAATCTCCAGGCATAAGTTCCTGTTCAGCTATAAACTACTTTTCCGAGTTGATGGCTGTTAAAAGTTCAATTTCCCTGCAAGAAGGTGTGCAGGCTGTGATTTTAAGAAGTTAAAAGTTCAGTTCAGTAAAGGACCCTGGATTTGGGAATGGGGTTCTAAACCTTTTGACAATAACTCACCTGTATTCTGGAATAAAAAGTGTTGAGGAAGAAGTGGGTGGTGGTTGTTTTTTTTTTCAAAATCTCTCGAATCTGAAGAACCAGGAAAAAGTGTGGAGAAGAGCAGTAAAGTCATTGTTTTGCAGTGCCGTTGTAACTTTGAGCAGTCCCTAAATGAACGGTCGTAAGTCGAGGGCTCCCTGTACAGATAGTCCTCGACTTACAGCAGTTCATTTAGGGACCGTTCAAAATTACAACGGCGCTGAAGAAAGTGACTTAGGATGTTAAAACCGTGGTCACGTGATCAAAATTTGGATGCTGGGCAACTGACTTGTATTTATGACGGTCGCAGTGTCCCGGGGGTGTGGGTGTCATGTCATCTCCTTTTGTGACCTTCTGACGAGCAAAGATCAACGAGGAAGTCAGATTCACTTAATGACCATGCAGCTAACTTAACTGCAGCGATTCACTTAACAACGGTGGCAAGGAAGGTCCTAAAATGGGGGGAGAAATTCACTTAACTGTGTCACTTCATCATCATCATCCTCTTTTAATGGCCCCGTAATCCCTTGCGGTCTGGAATCTGGGCAACTGAATGGAGTTGAGTGTTTCCTGGCCGGATGCCTTTTCCTGTTACCGGTGCGGAGTTTTGTTCAGCAGATATAATTCTCATTGTGCCCAGAGAGAGAAATATCTGCCTTCTCCCTAGGATCAAACTCACCGCCTCCCGATTGTGAGGCGAGAGCACCACCTCTAGGCCACCGCATCACTCTTAACAACCGCTAAGTAATCCCCCAAAAAGGTTGGGCTCCATTGTGGCCGTAATTCAAGGACTGCCCCTTTTTCCTTCGCCAGATGAGGAGATCCCCAGCTCCAAAGACGTGATGGCGGAGACCACCAGCTCAGAAGAGGAGCAAGACCCCAGCGGCTTCCTCCCGATCGGTCGCCCCTTCGGCCCCCAGAACCAGATCGCCGAAAGCCCCATGGATGGCCAAGCTATGAGACGCTCCAGCCAAGGGTCCTTCACCAGGGCCAGCTTGGAAGACCTGCTGAGCGTGGATCCCGAGGCCTATCAAAGCTCCATGTGGCTGGGCACGGAGGACGGGTGGTAAGGAGACCCCTGCCCTGGAATCTCTCCAAGCCTGCTGTTGAGGGCCACACCGGAACAAGAGTTTTCCCTTGGGGTCCAAATTGGGAAGAGGGCACTCTGCAGGATGGCAATAACGCTTAGACTTATATAGCGCTTCGCAGTGCTTTTCCAGCCCTCTCTAAGTGGTTTACAGAGTCAGCCACCGAGGGAGGGAGGAAGGAAGGAAGGAAGGAAGGAAGGAAGGAAGGAAGGAAGAAGGGAAGGAAGGGAAGGAACAGAAGGGAAAGGAAGGAAGGAAGGAAGGGAAGGGAAGAGAAGGGAAAGGAAGGAAGGGAGGAAGGAAGGAAGGAGGGAGGAAGGAAGGAAGGAAGGAAGGAAGGAAGGAAAGGCAATAGCCCTTAGCACTTATATACCGCTTTCTGGTGCTTTCCAACCCTCTCTAAGCGGTTTACAGAGTTAGCCACCGAGGGAAGGAGGAAGGAAGGAAGGAAGGAAGGGAAGGGAAGGGAAGGGAAGAGAAGGGAAAGGAAGAAAGGAAGGAAAGGAAGGAAGGGAAGGAAGAGAAGGGAAAGGAAGGAAGGAAGGAAGGAGGAAGGAAGGAACGAAGGAAGGAGGGAGGAAGGAAGGAACGAAGGAAGGAAGGAAAGGCAATAGCCCTTAGCACTTATATACCGCTTTCTGGTGCTTTCCAACCCTCTCTAAGCGGTTTACAGGCTTCTTGCCCCCAACAATCTGGGTCCTCATTTTACCCACCTCGGAAGGACGGAAGGCTGAGTCAACCTGGTGGTGAGATTCAAACGGCCCAATTGCAGGCACCACCACTTCCTTCTCCTGCTCCTCTCCACAAAGCCCCTTCTCTTCTAGCACTGATGATGTTCTCTAGATGGGTCACGAAACGGCTGCGAGAAAACCACCCAGCTCAGAGAGCACCAAGGACCTCCCCCAAATCCAGGGCAGTTTTCCATCAACCAACTTCGCTACGTGAACACTACACCCCCTTTCCCTCGTGTCGCCTCCATCTCCAGGCCTCGTGTTCTCTTCTGTTTCCGTTGCAGCATCCACGTCTATCAGTCTTCGGATAACATTCGCAACAGGAAGAACAGCCTGAAGATGCAACATTCGGCCTCTGTGACCTGCATTTTGTAAGTGTCAAAGCACCTTGAGGCGGCGCTGACCATAATATATACCCATCATGTCTCTGTGCCGGGCCGGTTTATATTCCGTGTGGTTTAAGAAAAATAAATAAATCTGATTTTGCTATACATGGTAAAGGAATGAATAGAAAAGCACAAAAGACCCAAGAGATTTAGGTGAAGGATGGAGAGTTTAGATCAGGGGTGTCCAACCTTGACAACTTTAAGACTTGTGGACTTCAACTCCCAGAATTCCTCAGCCAGGAATTCTGGGAGTTGAAGTCCACAAGTCTTAAAGTTGACAAGGTTGGACACCCCTGGTTTAGATGTTTTGAACATGGACAAGCAATCAGGAGTGGAAGTGGAGAAGAGAAGGAAGGAAAAAGGATAGGCTGCTGCATATTTGAATAGTTCCCCTTCCCATAAACCACGAACAGGCTGTCTCTTGGCTTTCAGGGGCCTTCATTCGAGGAGGATCTCAAACCAAGATTGGACAACTATTGGCCGGTATGGTTTGAGGATTCCTAACTTGATTGGGCCAGAACAGGGCTCTCCAACCTTGGCCACTTTAAGCCAGGCGGACTTCAACTCCCAGCAGAGCTGGCTGGAGAATTCTGGGAGTTGAAGTCCGCCTGGCTTTAAAGTGGCCAAGGTTGGAGACCCCTGGATTAGCAGACCTCCAAGGTCCCTTCTAACTGTAGGACTCTGTGGTTCTGACATCCAAGGTCTCTTCCCACCTTCAGAGTCTTATGATTCTGACCTCTAAGGTTCCTTCCAGCCCCAGGAGTCTATGCTTCTGTGACCTCCAAGGTCCTTTCCAACCCTACAAGTCTATGATTCTGTGATCTTCAAAGTCCTTTTCCACCCTATGCTTCTGTTGACCCATAAAGTCACTTCCCACCCTAACAGTCTATGATACTGTGACCTCCAAGGTTCCTTCTCACTCTAAGAGTCTATGATTTTGACTTCCAGGGTCCCTTCCAGCCCTAGGAGTCTATGATGATGTGACCTCCAAGGTTCCTCCCAACCCTAGGAGTCTATGATTTTGACTTCCAGGGTCCCTTCCAGCCCTAGGAGTCTATGATACTGTGACCTCCAAGATTCCTTCCAACCCTAGGAATCTATGTTTCTGTGATTCCTAAGATCCCTTCCCACCCTAGGCATCTATGCTTCTCCCAGGTTCTTTCCAGCCCTAGGAGTCTATGACACTATGACCTCCAAGGTCCCTTCCCACCCTAGGAGACTATGCTTCTCCCAGGTTCTTTCCAGCCCTAGGAGTCTATGACACTATGACCTCCAAGGTCCCTTCCCACCTTAGGAGTCTGTGCTTCTCCAAGGTTCTTTCCAGCCTTAGGAGTCTATGATACTACGACCTCCAAGGTTCCTTCCTACCCTAAGAGTCTATGATTCCCCCCCTCCGCAAGCCTTTGTAATTTCAATTGTGGGAATGGATTAGAACAGATCAGTGAATAAAAGCATTTAAGAATGTCTTTGGGATAACGCCTTTCAAGCTTGGCATTAAACCGAGATGAATGATCTTTTTAATTCTCTTTCCGGCGACAACCGTATCATGTGTGAACGGGTTTCCAAGAGGCCCAGGTTGATCCAACGTAACCAGTGTGGTTTCTTTCCCCAACCCTCAATATCCGTGTAATTTATATTAGAGAAAGAAAGGCGAAACAGCACAAGGAAAGGTGGAACGTCCCTTGGAAGCCTGGCAGCTTATCAATTTGATGAACCGTTTTTATCATCCTACAGGTACCTGGATAACCAGGTGTTCGTGTCTCTGGCCAACGGAGAGCTGGTCGCCTATCAGAGGGAAGCAGGTAAAACATCTGGACGTCCATAAACCTGACCCCTTGCCTTCCATCGTGTTTTGGCTCAAAAAAGGAGCCCAGGACCATTTTCTCCTCCTTCTCCCACCCCTGGCGGAACTACCCCTTCCATCATCCCCGTCCAGGAAAGCCCTGGCTGCTTCTGCTTTCCCTGTTGAGAAAGTTGGGGCTTGCGATCCCACAAACCTGGAGACTATCAGATTGGGAGAAGAAAGAATTTGGAGCACCTGGGAATCCTATTAGGAGCAAAGGGAACAGAGTAACACGAGGGCAGAATTACTTCCCCCCCCAACTCAGACCCTTGTGCTGAGTTTTTATTAGCAATAAATCAGTTTACAGCGACTCCTTGACTTAACAACCATCATTCGGTGACTGTTGGAAGTTACAACGGCACCGGAAAAAGTGACTTCCGACTGTTTTTCCCACTTCCGGCTTGGTCGCCATGGTTACCCAAGCCCCTTTTGTGGCAAAAGCTATTGTGGAAACTCATAAAATGGCGCTTCTGTAAGAGACTAAGGCCGTGATGATGAATCTGTGGCACGCAGAGCCATTGGTGCGCGGGCACGCGAGCCCCAGCCAAACTTACCCGCACTGCACATGCGCGCGACTCCCAGCTGGTTTTCGGCTCACCTGAGGCCATTTTCGCCCCCGGGGGAAGCCTTTGCAGCCTTGGGGGGCCGAAAAATGGGCCTCCAAATGAGCTTCCACAATAGCTTATGCCACAAAGGGGCTTGGGTAACCATGGCGACCAAGTCGGAAGTATGAAAAACAGTCGGAAGTCACTTTTTCCGGTGCCGTTGTAACTTCCAACAGTCACCAAATGATGGTTGTAAGTCAAGGAGTAGTTGTAAACTGATTTATTGCTATAAAGCCTCTGCACAGGGAATTTTCTCAACTGATGGTCAGCCCCTGCTAGAAGTTAGCTAAGGGGCAACTGAATTCGAGGGAGGTTGGACGTTGTCCCTTTGTGGCTACATAGGAATTAACAGAGTTGGAAGGGACCTTGTAGGTCATCTAGTCCAACCCCCTGCCCAAGCGGGAGACCCTACACCATTTCTGACATATGGCAGTCCAGTCTCTTCTTGAAAGCTTCCAGGGATGAAGCTCCCACAAGTTCTGAAGGCAACTTCTGTTCCATTGGTTGGTTGTTCTCACTGTCAGAAAATGTCTCCTTATTTCTTTATTTGAATCTCTCCTTGACCAGTTTCCATCCATTATTCCTTGTCTGGCCTTCAGAGGTTTTGGAAAATAGCTTGACTCCTTCCTCCTCTCCGTGGAAGCCCCTCAAATATTGGAAGATGCTCTCCTGTCTCCCCTGGTCCTTCTATTCCCTAGACGAGCCAGGCCCAGTTCCTGCAACCGTCCATCGTATGTTTTAGCCTCCAGTCTCCTCACCACCCTGGTTGCTCTTCTCTGCACTTTTTTATAATGTGGTGAACAAAACTGGATGCAATACTCTAGGTGTGGCCTTACTAAGGCTTTACAGAGTGGTATTAGTACCTCCCTTGATCTCGATTGTATCCCTCTGTTAATGCAACTTAGGATTGCATTAACTTTTTTGGCGGCGGCTGCTGCACACGGCTGGCTCCTATTTAGCTGGTTGCCCATTAAGACTCCAGGATCCCTCTCCCAGTTCCTGCTATTATTCTAGACTGACCCCCCTTTTGACTCCGCCTCCAGGTCCTGCCATTCCTTCTTCTACAACCACATCCTCCATAGAGTGAGGCGCCTTCCATTCAGAAGCAAAACGCGAGTCGTCTATCTTGTTTCTCTCTTCCAGGACGTTTTTGGGACTCTCAGAACTCCAAGTCTCTCTTGCTGGGCTCTCCGGGCAGCCCCGTAACCAAGATGGTGGCTGTGGGCGGGAAGCTCTGGTGTGGATGCCAGAACCGAATCGTGATCCTCAAGACTTCTACGCTGCTTCAGGAGGTAAGAAGGGGCCAATTCTAGCTCCACCAGCTTCTGAAGGCATATGCTCTCTCTTGGAGCATATGTGGTTAGACATAATAGCATTCTTCTTCTAAGTCAAGGTCATGTTATCTCTGCACCTCAGTGAGGGGAAGTCTCAAGTTGGGACGGAGGATGATTGGGGCATGTGATACAATTATTGTCATGCCCCTGTTGGGGTCTGATTCGGAGGGAGAAGCCAAACAGCTGACAGGGGGTGGGAGTGTGGCTCCGTTGGCTGCGGAGAAAACTGGGGAAGGACAAAGTCCGTCTGGGCAGAGCAGGGGAGAAGGAGAACAAGGCAGAGGGAGTTCAGAGGAAGACCCAGGCCCACCCCCTCTTCATCCTAGGGCATGCAGGGAGGAACGGAGAAGGGAGCAATGTGGGTTGCATGGCCTATGGGAGAGGAAAGGGCCCTGATTCCCTTCATTAGCCACACCTGAGAATGAGAGTTTTAAAAGAGATGCAAGCTGAGTGCAGCATCTTCTGGGAGCAAACGTGACTTTATCTTGTGTTGACTTTGGTTATCTGCATTCCTGGCATCCTCCCAACCAGGTTGAGTTATTGCCGTGACTTCACATCTGAAATTCTTGCTCCTGCCCTGCCAGACTAATGACCTCATTTTGCCTTGATTGGACTTATAGTTACAGTTTTTGTTGCTCATGTTTTGGGCTTGATTCCCTGCAGCCAAAGGCTGATCCTGGGAGAGTTTTTCTCCAGCCCAGAAGGTAACCAGGACATTTGGGGGGCAAAGTTGGAGATAATCAAAGGGATTCTTCTTGCTTATTGGACTGTGCTGCCTTTGTGCCACGTCCCTTGGGGTCATCCCAGATGGGTGCAGGGGGTGGATTTGTAATTTTCTACTTATTGCAAGGAAGCCCAGAACTTTCAGATTCGGGATTTCCCAGATGTGCCACTTTACTACTCAAATTAAAAGATGTTTGGAGAGGAGTTTGGAATGCTGACAGATACACTGAGGAGTAAGTGACACGAGTATCTTCGTGAGAACTCAACTGGGCCTCTTTGCTCTCCTCCGCAGCACACATTCCTGGTCGGGCAAGACAGCCACCGTAGCGTGACCTGTTTAGTGACCTCTAGCGTCGGGATTTGGGTGACCCTCCAGGGCAGCGCCCAGGTCAGACTTTATCACCCTGCCAGCTATGACCAGCTGGCTGAAGTGGACGTCACCCCTCCGGTCCATAAGATGCTGGCAGGTAAGAACACCCCAAATCGGAGGCCCTTGCAGCTCCGTGCACGAGATTGCGGTATGTGTGTATGTGTGTGTGAGAGAGAGAGAGCATACGTGTATGTCTTTTATGAGATGAAGTGGCTGGACACACCGCCCTCTTAAGACAGTGGTTCTCAACTTTGGCCACTTCAAGAGGTGTGGATTTCAACTCCCAGAATTCCCCAGCCAGCAGGTTGCCTGGAGAATTCTGGGAGTTTAAAAGAGTCTGTTAGGGATATACACCCTAGCAGAACCTGCATGGCAGGCAGGCAGGCAGGCAAATATGTGAGACAAACGTTTTTGTAGCTTACACTCAGTAAAACAGATACAATGTGCTAGTTAAATAGTTTATTCCAGTAAGATTTATAGCATAGTCAAACAGTCCATATATCATTCACTATTTCAGTCCGTCCGGGGATTATTCAGTTGCAAAGTCCAGTGTCGAAAAAGAGGTCATTAAACTTACAAATATCAGTCCAGTAATATATCTCTTCGCAGTAGAGATATGAAGAAGTCAAACCTCCTTTCTTCCTTCAGCAACAGCAGAGAACACGCAGTTAACAATCCATCATCGTCAGCAAGCAATCCAGTAAGCCAGCAATCAATCAAGTTCTCTTGCTCCCTCTTATGGCGCTTTACAGCCGCACCCAAAATTACAAGCTTTGCAGTTAAAGTGACACACACTTAAACTCACTATCATAGTCTATATATATTATTTTACCCAAACTGCGTTAGGTAACCTATGTTATTCCTAACAGAGTCCATCTCTGGTAGCTGGGGAATTCTGGGAATTGAAGTCCATCCATGCTAATTAGGGGAATTCTGGGAGTTGAAGTCCACTCTTGCTGGCTGGGGAATTCTGGGAGTTGAAGTCCACCTGTGCTAGCTGGAGAATTCTAGGTATTGAGGTCCACCCATGTTGCCTGGGGAATTCTGGGAATTGAAATCCACATATTAAAACCCCAGCTTTAGGAAACTCTGAACTATATTAAGAGCACTGAGTTTGGTAACCTACACAATATTATTATCCTGGCTGGGGAACTCTGGGAGTTGAAATCCCCGCATCTTACGGAGGCTGAGAAAACCGGATCTAAAACATTTCCATCTCCTTTCAGTCATACTAGAAATAATCAGTTGATGTATAATCAATTAATGCAGAGCGTATGATAAACCAAGTAATTATGCAAGCAGACACAAGCCTGGCCACTAGATATCAGCACATACCAAACAAAAATACTTTTTAAAAAGAAAATACTGCACAGATGAGCATTTGTGAGGGTGATGCACGGCTAACAGATTGGGAATTCATTTCTCATGAAATGCTAAACCCTTACATTTCATATACTACTATTATTAAGAATTAAATTCTTTTTCTCATAATTTTTTTGCTGCCATCTAGCTTGAGGAAGGGGATTTATTGCAATGACAATGACGATCCTCAGATAATGAGAATTGTCCATCAGCCAGCCATTCCAGGTTTTGGAAAATTGGCCCCTTGCATTATCACATCAAAATCCCAGAATCCGTTTCCCCCAGTCAGTAGTTATTCCTCTTTAAATTTCTGACTTAGGGATGCTAAGGAATTTTTGTAAGTTACCTCGTCACTGAGAGTGAGTGGGCAGCTATATAAATTGGTCATGAATGGATGGGTGAATGAATGAATAACACATAATCAAAGTTGGAAGGGACCTTGGAGGTCATCTAGTCCAACCCTTCGCCCAAGCAGGAGACCCTACACCATTTCTGTCAGAGGGCAGTCCAGTCTCTTCTTGAAAGCCTTCAGGGATGAAGCTCCCCAACGTCTGAAGGCAACTTCCGTTCCATCGTTTGATTGTTCTGTCAGAAAATTTCTCCTTATTTCTAGGTTGAATCTCTCCTTGATCAGCTTCCATCCATTCTTCCTTGTCTGGCCTTTGGGTGCCTTGGAGGATAGCTTGACCCCCTCCTCCTCTCTGTAGCAGCCCCTCCCTCAAATATTGGAAGATGCCATCATGTCCCCCCTGGTCCTTCTTTTCATTAGACTAGACATACCCAGTTCCTGTAATTGTTCATCGTATGTTTGAGCCTCCAGTCCCCTCATCATCCTGGTTGCTCTTCTCTGCACTTTTTCTAGAGTCTCAACATCTTTTTTATAATGTGGTGACCAAAACTGGATGCAATACTCTAGGTGTGGCCTTACTAAGGCTTTATAGAGTGGTATTAGTACCTCCTTTGATCTCGATTGTATCCCTCTGTTAATGCAACTTAGGATGGCATTGGCTTTTTTGGCTGCGGCTGCACATGGCTGGCTCATATTTAGCTGGTTGTCCACTGAGACTCCAAGAATGAATGAATGAATGAATGAATGAATGAATGAATGAATGAATGAATGAACGAACTAGGGGTCTTGAAACTTGACGCTTGAAGACTTGTGGACTTCAACTCCTAGAATTCCTCCCTCAGTCATGTAAGCTTATGAATTCTGGGAGTTGAAGTCCACAAGTCTTAAACTTGCCAAGTTTGAAGAGCCTTGGAATAAACGAATGAATGAATGAATGAATGAATGAATGAATGAATGAATGATGCTCTGGATTTTTTTATTTCTCCAGTGCGCAGAGAAACACAGCATTAGGGGGTTTCCACAAAGGTGGGCAAAAATGCCATGATAGTGTTTGCAACTGCACATTTTTAAAAGATGCTGGATTCAGTTGTGTGGTTATGCAGAGGTCTCCAAACTTGGCCACTTTAAGACTTGTGGATTTCAATTCCCAGAATTCTCCCCAGCCAGCATCGCTTGCTCTCTTGTAATCCCTTCCTCTGCAATCTCTTTCCACTCTAGGAGGTTAAGAGAACAAAGAAACAGACACGGCTGGCTGGGGAATTCTGGGAGTTGAAGTCCACAAGTCTTAAAGTGGGTTCTGGCCACCAGCTTGATTTCCAGAGGGAAAGAGAAACCAAGGCCAGACAAACCATCATTCCTGGGTCTGGTTTTTCTGAACAGTTAACCCAAAGACCTTTAACCCATTCGCCTCTTCATTTCCCCGGCTGTAGGATCCGACGCCATCATCCGGCAACACAAGGCGGCTTGTTTGAGGATCACTTCCCTATTGGCTTGTAAAGATCTCCTGTGGATCGGCACCAGCGCAGGAGTCGTACTGACCCTCCCCCTCACAGGCAACTCGGCTGCTTTGAAGACCCCACCATTCCCGGTGGGACTTTCCCAGGGCCACACCGGTCACGTCCGATTCCTGACGTCCATCGAGCTGCCCGAAGGATTTAGCGTCCTTTTTCCCCTGCCAGGAGAACCAGGTGAGCTGGCCAGAATTTTGAATAAAATAGAAGAGAATAGATATTGGAATGAATAGAAATAGAAATAGAAATAGAATAGATATTGGAATGAATAGAAATAGAAATAGAAATAGAAATAGAATAGAATAGAATAGAATAGAATAGAATAGAATAGAATAGAATAGAACAGAACAGAACAGAACAGAACAGAACAGAACAGAATAGAATAAAGAATAGAATAGAATAGAATAAAATAGAGAATAGAATAGAATAGAATAGAATAGAATAGAATAGAATAGAATATTGGAATGAATAGAGAATAGGATAGAATAGAATAGAATAGAATAGAATAGAATAGAATAGAATAGAATAGAATAGAATAGAATATTGGAATGAATAGAAATAGAATAGAATAGAGAATAGAATAGAATAGAAATAGAAATAGAATAGAATAGAATATAATAGAATAGAGAATAGAATAGAGAATAGAATAGAATAGAATAGAATAGAGAATAGAATAGAATAGAGAATAGAATAGAATAGAATAGAATAGAATAGAACAGAATAGAATAGAATAGAGAATAGAATAGAATAGAATAAATAGAGAATAGAATAGAATAGAATAGAATAGAATAGAATAGAACAGAATAGAATAGAATAGAATATTGGAATGAATAGAAATAGAATAGAATAGAGAATAGAATAGAAATAGAAATAGAATTTAATAGAGAATAGAATAGAGAATAGAATAGAATAAGAGAATAGAATAGAGAATAGAATAGAGAATAGAATAGAATAGAATAGAATGAATAGAATAGAATAGAATAGAATAGAATAGAATAGAATAGAATATTGGAATGAATAGAAATAGAATAGAATAGAATAGAATAGAATAGAATACAATAGAATAGAATAGAATAGAATAGAGAATAGAATAGAGAATAGAATAGAATAGAATAGAATAAAATAGAAATAGAATAGAATAGAATATTGAATGAATAGAGAATAGAATAGAATAGAATAGAGAATAGAATAGAATAGAATAGAATAGAATAGAATATTGAATGAATAGAAATAGAATAGAATAGAGAATAGAATAGAATAGAATAGAATAGAAATAGAATAGAATAATAGAGAATAGAATATAGAATAGAATAGAGAATAGAATAGAATAGAATAGAATAAAGAGAATAGAATAGAGAATAGAATAGAATAGAATAGAATAGAATAGAATAGAGAATAGAATAGAATAGAATAGAATAGAATAGAATAGAATAGAATAGAAGAGAATAGAAGAGAATAGAATAGAGAAGAGAATAGAGAATAGAATAGAGAATAGAATAAGAATAGAATAGAATAGAATAGAATAGAATAGAATATAGAAGAGAAGAGAAGAGAAGAGAAGAGAATAGAATAGAATAGAATAGAATAGAATAGAGAATAGAATAGAGAATAGAATAGAATAGAATAGAATAGAATAGAATAGAATAGAATAGAATAGAATAGAATAGAATAGAATAGAGAATAGAATAGAATAGAGAATAGAATAGAATAGAATAGAGCATAGAATAGAATAGAATAAAATAGAGAATAGAATAAAATATAAAATCAGCTGTGCCAGGATCTCCCTCGCTGTCTTACTGCTTTGCCCAGGAGGCTTCCCTGAGGGGCGCACGGAGGTGAGTGGGTCCTGCGCACCACCCCACCTCCCCCCACGCTCCCTTTTTGGCCTCCTGGGCCTCAGGGAAACCCCCTGGGGGCAGAAACAGTCACCCAGGGGTCTTCCCTGAGCCAGGAAGCAAAAAAATAAAATAAAAATAGAGCCACAAGGGGGTGGGGGGGGTGAAGGTGCTGCAAAAAAATCAGAAGCTACACCCACCCAGTCACCTGGCCACACCCATTCTAGCCACACCCACAGAACCGGTAGTAAAAATATTTGCATCCCAACCCCGTACCTGTCACCTCACTAAAATAATTCCTGACAGTCCCCCTATAAGTGCATTTGGTTTCCCTTTCGATAGGTTCGCGTTAGCTTGGGGGCAGACTTGCCATCTTAACCAGCTCCCTCTCTCGCTCCCACCTGCCCGTACAGGTACAGACAAATCCAGTGAGTCGGACAAACGGGATTCGACCCGGCACCGGCCATCCAAGTCCAAAATGCTCGTGGTCAGCGGTGGCGACGGCTACGAGGACTTCAGACTCACCAGCAGCAGCGAGACCGTGGGCCGGGACGACAGCACAAACCACCTCCTTCTCTGGAGGGTCTGACGTGGGTCAGAATGGGCCCTTCCCCTCCCACCCCCCCATCCCCGGTCGGGGTGGGCCGGGGCCGAGAGCGAGAAAGAGAAGAGAGTTCCAAACTCCCGTCCTTGCCGTTCACACCTGAACGGGGTACTCCTTTAGCTGTGCGTCATCCTCCCTCTCGACCGTCTTGTACGCGTGGGTCGCCACACGCAGGGAGCTGCGCCTTGAGGAGAACGGCTGCCGATCCCCCGCCGACTGACCCTCCCCCCTCCTTAGAACGCACGTCCATATTGCACGCCTCGCACTTAACCGCGGTCTCTTAAGTGTGTACAAGAGGCTAGAGGAGGGCCCAAGAGGGGCCACACCTACGCAGAGGCACCCCCCGTGGAAAAGGCCCCGCGAGGCCGAGATGGACCCCGTTTACAAAGGGAAAAAATCCGTTGGGCGGAAGCGATTTGGTGAGATTGTCCCCGGCTCGACCCACCGAGGGATTGGATATCTCGTGCCGGTGAAGCGATCTCAGGAGATTTAGACAACATCCAGAACTCTGTTCTCCCTCCAGAGTTCGATTTGGCCCACATGGCTTGTCAAAAAAGGAGGTTCAACCTCCCCCTTCCAAATTTACCCTTCACCTCCCGACACTTCGCACGCCCAGGATCTTCCGATCACTCCATTTTAACGCGACCCGGGGAGTCCTTTTCCTCACCGCCAGCATACTGATGACTCAAGGGTCGCCCTTTCGTTTGCACGGGGGTGCGAGTGTGTCTAATTTTTTTTTCTTCTTCTCAAGTGTATGTATAAATAATCTTTATTTATTGTGGATCAGAGACAAAGAGAAGCGGTTTGGGGCCTCAGGATGGAAACTGCATTGGGAGCTTAACGGCCATTTTTCCTCGTCTCGTCCAGAGATGGTCTGAATCATGATGACGAAAAATGTCCTCGCTGTACGGCACAGGTCCCCAAAACTCTTGGCCACTTTAAGACTTGTGGACTTCAACTCCCAGAATTCCCCAGCCAGCCGTTTCTTTTTCCTCTTAACCTCCTAAAGTGCAGAGAGATTGCAGAGGAAGGGATTACAAGAGAGTAAACTATGCTGGCTGGGGAGAATTCTGGGAGTTGAAGTCCACAGGTCTTAAATTAGCCAAGTTTGGAGACCTCTGCTCTACGGCAACAGTGTGTACAGTGAGGTGTGTACAGGAGGTTACGGCCTGTTGTAATGGAGTCATTCCAGAGTAGCTCTGTGTATGTGTGTGTGTGTGTGTGTGTGTGATTGTTTATAAAGGGCTGGTTGGGACAAAGAAATTGTGAGGAGGAGAAGGTTAACCAGGGTTTGGACCAGTTTTTCTCAACCTGGGCGATTTTAAAACGGGTGGACTTCAACTCCCAGAATTCCCTGGCTACCTGGGGAATTCTGGGAGTGGAGGTTAGAATAACAGAGTTGGAAGAGTCCTTGGAGGTCTTCTAGTCCAACCCCCACTCCCTGCTCAGGCGGGAAACCCTATACAGAGAGTCCTCGACTTGCCACGGGTTCATTTAGTGATGGTTCAGAGTTACAACAGCACTGGAAAAAAAAGTGACTTACGATCATTTTTCACCGTCATGACCTTTGCCGCCTCCCTATAATCCTGTGGTCAAAATTCATATTTATGACGGTCGCCTTTTGTGACCTTCTGACAAGAGTCAGCGGGGAAGCCAAATCCCCTTAACCAAACAGCTGAGGGGAGAAAAAAAAAAAAAAGGTCGCAAAATGGAGCCAACCTCACTTAACAACAGAAATTTTGGGCTCCGTTGTGGTCGTACATCGAGGACTGCCTATACAATTTCAGGCACTCCAGTCTCTTCTTAAAAACCTCCAGTGTTGGAGCACCCACAACTTCTGGATTCAAGTTCACACTCACACACACACACACACACACACACTGGCTGGACCACAGGTGTCGGCCACCCACGGCTCTTTTGGGCCCTCTGCTGTGGCTCCCTGTTCTCCACCTCCCGAGTCCTAGCTATGGCTGGTGGTCCCTGAAAAGAGAACAGGCTGGAAGCAGGCTAGTGGGTGGGGGTGGGATGCAGTTCCCTGCCACGCCCGCACACACCAAGAACCGGTAGTAAACATTTTTGAATCCCACCGCTGGTCCAAATGGCTCTTGGAGTGTTTTAAGGTTGCAGACCCCTAGGGAATTCTGGGAGTTGAAGTCCCACCCGTCTTTTAAAATGGCCCCGGGGTTGAGAAAAACCAGGATAATTGCAATCCATCCTTTCAAAGACCCACCAGATCCTCACCACAGCATTTCCCTCACCGTGGCATCCCAGAGAAGAAAGGAAGGAAGGGGAGGAGAGGTTTACGGGACCACCCAACCCAACCCAACCTTCTACTTTGTACAGTATTTATATTTTGTGTGTGTGTATTTTTTTTAAAATGCCAACTGTTCATTGTTTGCAGAAGGGGGACCAAGAGGCGTGGAAAGGTTATCAGCACTTAATTTGCAGGTGGCTTTTTTTTTTTTTAAGAACATCAAGGAGGGCCCACTCCCACCCCAAAGAAAGAAATATGAACAACCCCCTCCTCAAAGAACTGTTGTGTTTGTTATCCGCTGCTGCCCCAGAAAATCGGGAGAGAAGCAAGACTGCGAATGAAGCGGCAACGAAACCTAAAATGCAATTGAGGGTCTGTGCAATCGCCGCTGTTTTGGGCCTTGGATGTGGTTAGGAGAAGAAATGGGAAAGCCACAAAAATAATAAGATTACTGGAGCATTAAGGAGGATTTGTAAGGGACTTCCAGGGGTGAATTTTAGTCTCTATCCGGTGTTCCTTCAATTCCTTGAGGAGAACTTCACCCATCCAATGCAGAACGATTCGTATATAAATTGTGCCAAATCCGGAGTAGAGAATGTGAGACAAGGCAGATCCCCAAGTGCTTAGTTAGTAGACAGTCTGTTAGGATATCATGATCAGTAGAAGTCAAAGCAACTTGTAGACTAGTAATTTAATCTTAAGGGGTCCTTGGTGCTTTCTGAGCAGGGTGGTTTCCTTGCAGACGTTTCATGACCCAACTAAGTAACATCATCAGGGCTAGAAGGGAGTGGGTTTTGCAGAGTTGAGGAGAAGGAAAAGGAGAGGAGGAGGAGGAGGAAAAGGAAAAAGAAGACTGTTGGGCTCCTTGGTGCTCTCTGAGCTGCACTGTTTCCTTGCAGACGTTTCATGACCCAACTAGGTAACATCATCAGCATTGGAAGGGAGTGGGGAGAACATACCCCAAAGTCTTCTATCACCAGTGATGTTTCTTAGTTGGGTCATGCAAGAAAACAGCCAAGCTCAGAGATCACCATGGACCCCATAGTCTTCCTCCTCCTCCTCCACAAACCTTACCTCCTTCTAGCACTGATGATGTTACCTAGTTGGGTCATGAAATGTCTGCAAGGAAATCGCCAAACTCAGAGAGAACCAAGGACTCCACAGATGATCATCTACTCCTCCTCCTCCTCCTCCTCCTCCTCCTCCTCCTCCTCCACAAACCTTACCTCCTTCTAGCACTGATGATGTTACCTAGTTGGGTCATGAAATGTCTGCAAGAAAGCCACCAAACTCAGAGAGCAACAAAGATCTTGACAGTTCTCCTTCCCCTTTTCAATCATCAGTCATTGTCGTCGTCCTCTTCTTCCTTCTCCTCCCTTTTTCCTCCACAAACCCCATTCTCTTTTACCACTGATGATGTTACCTACTTGGGTCATGAAACGTCTGCAAGAAAACCAAGCTCGGTGAGCAACCAAGAACCCCACAGTTCAACCTGGAGCTGCAAACATTCTCCGCTTATTGGTAGCAGTTTTAAGGATTTGAAACTTAAAAGTTTAAACTTAAAAGGATTTGAAACAGAGAAGTTATTTAGACCCCCACATCGTGCACTTGCTTTTAACCAAAAGAAAGAGCTTCGTATTAGAGGTTTTCTTTATCCCTTCTCCATATTTGAGCACTTAAAATCACGCTGTCCAATGATGGAGCTTCCTAATTCACTGAAACTCAAAACTTTGGAACTATAAACTAAAATGCAATTTTACCCAATCGGTTTTGAAACGGGACCGTAGCTTGTTCTTCGCACTCCTCTGTTATTAAAAAAAGGGGGCAAAAAAGTCAAGATGGCCACCACTGTTGACGCCACCATCTCAGCTGTTTTGATGCTCCGATGGACTATACATCATTTTTCTCCCTCCCCCAACGTCACCCCTGGCCAAAGAGATTTTGGACATCAGGTCGTCCCCAACTTACAACCGTTCGTATTAGTGTCCATTCCAAGCAACCACGGCATCAAAGAAAAGCGACTTAACGATTTTTTGCACAGCCGTTTGCAGCAACCTCGCAGTCACACGATCAAAATTCACACGCTTGGCCACCGATTCCTCTTTAGGACGGCCCAGGGGTCACATGATCCCCTTTTGCGACCTTCTGACAAGCCAATGGGGACAAGCCAGATTCACTTAACGACCATGTTCCTAACTTAACAACCGCGGTGATTTATTTTTTTTTTTTTAACTGTGGCAAGAAATGGGGCAAAACTCATTTGAACAGGAGACATTTGAGGCTCAATTGTGGTCGTAAGTGGAGGACTACCTGTAGTAACCCCGAATCACTTTAGTTTCCTGAAGGTAACAATTAAGAGAGTGGGCCTATCCAGACTTATCTAGACTTATCCTGTCATTTTCAGTTCTTTTTTTAAAAACAGTATCTCACCTGGCTTCTATTTCCCCCCACATACACACACAAGCCGCCCTTGGAGGCCATACAAAACAGTCTCCAAATTATAATTGTCTCCCAGGGTGGAAATGAGAGAAATTATAACAGGTGAGAGGAGACCTTGTACCACCTCTGTATTTAGGTAGCATTTGAAACCAATTTAGAGATGTTGTCTTTCCCGGCCTTGAGATTCTTTGTTTTTGTCTACAGTTTGATTAAGCGTGGAGAAGCCTTTTAAAAAGACCGAACGGCTGAATTCTTGGCTCTTAAAAAGTGAGCCAAGAAATTAGTTTCCTAACTCTCTAGAAGTTCGATCATTTCTCCACGTTGGCCACTTTGAAGATGTGTGGATTTCAACACCCAGAGTTCCTCTGGAATTTTAATCATTTCTGCATTTTGGCAACCTTGAAGATGCGTAGACTTCAACTCCCACGAGTTCCCCCTGCAAATTTCATAATTTCTCCACTTTGGTGCTGGAAGATGAGTGGGCTTCATTTCCCAGAATTTCCCTGGAATCTCATGATTTTCTTCATGTTGGGGATGGAAGACAGTTGGAATTCAACTCCCTGGAAATGCTTAGTTTTTCCACTTTGGCCATTTTAAGAAATGTGGATTTCAAGTTCCAGAATTGCCCTGGAAATTAGTAATTTCTCCACCTTGGCCATCTGAAAAGTGGACTTCCAACGCCCAGAATTCCTCTGGAATTGAGTAATTTCTGCATTTTGGCAACCTTGAAGATGCGTAGACTTCAACTCCCAGAGTTCCCCTGCACACTCATAATTTCTCCATTTTAGTGCTGGAAGAGATGTGGATTTCACTTCCCAGAATTCCCCTGGAATCTCGTGGTTTCTTCATGTTGGGGATGAAAGACGGTTGGAATTCAACTCCCTGGAAATGCTTAGTTTTACCACTTTGGCCATTTTAAGAAATGTGGATTTCCAAACTCCCAGATTTTTTTGGAACAGAGGTCTCCAAACTTAGCATCCTTAAGACTTGTGGACTTCAACTCCCAGAATTCTCCAACCAGAGAATTCTGGGAGTTGAAGTGCACAAGTCTTAAAAGTTGTCAAATTTGGGGACCCCTGCTTTAGAATCTCAAAAAATTCTCCACTTCGGTGCTAGAAGAGATGTGGATTTCAAGTTCCAGAATTCCTCTGGAAATTCATAATTTCTCCACCTTTGGCCATTCGAAAAGTGGACTTCAACGCCCAGAATTCCCCCGCCAGTGCCCCAGTGAAGAATTGATCTCTATGCTAAATTCCAACTCTATGATTCTATAGAGACTTTCAGCTGACCTTCCACGCAGGAGTAGAATCACTGAATTTACAAGGGGAAAGGGTTCTTAAGAGGTCATCTATTTCAACTCCTTAATGCAGGTAATCCTCGACTTGCAACAGTTCGTTTAGTGACTGTTCAAAATGACAAGAGCACTGAAGAAAAGGGACTTACGGCCGTTTTTCACACTTACGGACCCTCATAGCAGTCCCCCTGGTCACGTGATCAAGATTCAGCAACTGGTTCGCATTTATGACGGTTGCCCGGGATTATGTGATCCCCTTTTGCGACCTTCTGACAAAGTCAATGGGGAAGCCAGATTCCCTTAACAACTGTGGCTAGAAAGGTTGTCACAACGGGGCAAAACTCACTTTAACAACCGCCTCGCTTAGCAACAGAAAATTTTGGCCTCCATTGTGGTCGTAAGACAAGGACCACCTGTAGAAAGTTTTACTGGGGCTCAAAAGTTTCAAGAAAATAAGAACATCAGGAATTCTGTTTGGGGACCAAAAAAAAAAAAAAAAAGATGGAATCACTATAATTTTCATTAATGAACTTGCTAGTGTTTCTCAAACTTGGCCACTGGCAGATGGGGTGGACTTCAACTCCCAGAATTCCCCAGCCTGCTGGCTGGGGAATTCTGGGAGTTGAAGTCCACCCCATCTGCCAGTGGCCAAGTTTGAGAAACACAGAAGCCATTCTTGTAGGAAACAGCCATTTTCCCTCATCTTCTAAGGTGATTTTATTAATTTTTACTCTTGTGTACCCCTCAATGGATAATCTCTACCCTTTGTCAACCTTTGCTACCGATGCTTCATCCTCTCCTCCAAAGTTCCAGCGCTCCCCAAACCCAAAAGCAAACAAATCTCATACTTTTACACCTTGTAACTTAAAAAGAGAAACTTTTGAGGTTCATCTTCCCACGATAACCCCCATCGCCTACCTCCCCTGAAAACCTCTGCCCTTAATTTTCCCCATAGGACATTTCTGGGCTCATCTTGGGCGAGAAATATATATATATATATATATATATAACTTTCTGCCCATGCTCAGAAGGGTCTCTCCACAACTCCTCCCTTGCCGGTTGGGACGATTTCCAGAAAGGTGTACAACACCCAAGAACTAAAATCCCTGTTAAACCAAAACCTGAATGGTTAGCCACCCAGAATAAATTGGCAGGAGTTAAATCCATGCAGCGTGCAGATGGTTGAAGCATTGACCTGGTTCTAGATTTTGTAGTGCCAACAAACGGACGTGGCATTTAGGTTGGCGCATACCTCCTACTCTGGTTGGCACATGCATCTTGCTTTTCTCCCACAGCATCATTTTTGACCCCTTTTGGTGGGTTGGATAGACCCCCTTCGACTTCCGACATCTTGTAAATATTGGTATATATCTCACTTCCTCTGTAAATATTCCCCGAATCTTTTGTTGTTGTTATTGTTGTTGTTTTGGATGGTCATGGCAAATTTAACGGCATATTTTTATATATCTTTTCAGGAACACAAGCGAGGGTTCTCGGTCACAGTTTTTTAAGTTATAATAACGGTTCAAGCGTTGCGTGTGAATGGGGGAGAGTGCCAGAGTGAGGATTTCTTGCCGAAATGTTAAACTGGTTTTAGCAAGGTGTGTGATGGGATGAGGATGATGGGTTTGGTTGGCTTTTATTTTCCTGTTCATCACTGTGGGTTCTCGGTCATTAAAAGTCACTGTTGTCAGAATCTGGCTTTGCGGTCCCGTTCTTTGACTTCGGTGGGGGGGAAAGGGGATAGATTGGATTGTGTGTCACATGAATTTCAACTCCAATTAAATAGGAGCCAGCCGAGTGCAGCAGCGGCAGCCAAAAAAGCGAATGCCATCCTAAGTTGCATTAACAGAGGGATACGATCAAAATCAAGGGAGGCACTAATACCACCCTATAAAGCCTTAGTAAGGCCACACCTAGAATCCTGCATCCAGTTTTGGTCACCACATTATAAAAAAGATGTTGAGACTCTAGAAAAAGTACAGAGAAGAGCAACCAGGATGATTTTAGTGGACTGGAGGCTAAAATATGTGAAGAATGGTTGCAGGAACTGGGCCTGGGTAGTCTAGGGAAGGGAAGGACCAGGGGAGACAGGAGAGCATCTTCCAATATTTGAGGGGCTGCCCCAGAGAGGAGGAAGGGGTCAAGCTATTCTCCAAAGCACCCGAATGCCAGACAATGGATGGAACCTGATCAAGGAGAGATTCAACCTGGAAATAAGGAGAAACTTTCTGACAGTGAGAACAATCAACCCATGGAACAGAAGTTGCCTTCAGAAGTTGTGGGAGCTTCATCCCTGGAAGCTTTCAAGAAGAGACTGGACTGCCATATGTCAGAAATGGTGTAGGGTCTCCTGCTTGGGCAGGGGGTTGGACTAGATGACCTACAAGATTCCTTCCAACTCTTTACAAAATTACTAAATTCTTCCAGGTAGCATCTCTGCAGCCCAACCTAGATGGGAGATGGGATTTCGGGTGAAAGGCACAAAGTTTAAGTAAGTTAAAGAGGAACTTTGAGGTACAGAAACCCCTCTGTGAGGAGGAGGGCCGGTTCAAAAGTTTGACATATAAAGAAATAAAAGTAAAAGTACAAAGGAAAGAAAAGAAAGGTATAAGCCAGGGGTGTCCAACCTTGGCAACTTTTAAGACTTGTGGACTTCAACTCCCAGAATTCCTCAGCCAGCTTTGGCTGAGGAATTCTGGGAGTTGAAGTCCACAAGTCTTAAAGTTGTCAAGGTTGGACACCCCTGGTATAAGCAGAGGTGCAATCTAGAGCTAAGGAGAAATTTCCTGATAGATAGAACAATTAACCAGTGGGACAACTGGCCTCCAGAAGTTGTGGCTGCTCCACCACTGGAGGTTTTTAAGAAGAGACTGGACAGCCATTTGTCTGAAATGGTATGGGGTCTCCTGCTTGAGAAGGGGGTTGGACTAGAAGACCTCCAAGGGTTCCAACTTTGTTATTCTGTTCTATTATTCTGTTCTAATGTGTGTGTTTAACTCACTCCATAATTTGGAGTGTATTTTGGACAGAGAGGTGGCCACCATTGGACTTTTAATGGGTTCTTAATCTGTTTCTAAATCACTTTAGTATGAGTTGTAAGCAAGAAAGCAAAATCCAGACAAAACTGTCTATAAAAAGTATTTTTCAGAGAAGTAGCTGGTTAGTCCCTTGCAATCAAAACAAGAAAAGGTTCTGTGGCACTTTTCAAAGTTATAATTAATGCTGTGTTTACACAACATGTTTGAACAGGGTAGTTGCAAACATGTTAACTTTGTTAAGGATTAATCTCAGGTGTATAAAACACACACGAACACACATTGCATTTGGGATACAACTACTGTGGCCATAAATCTAGATAGGTAGGTAGGTAGGTAGATATGGTAGATACGATAGATAGATAACTGTAGATAGATGATGGATGGATGGATGGATAGATAGATAGATAGATAGATAGATAGATAGATAGATAGATAGATAGATAGATAGATATAGATACGATA
Organism: Notechis scutatus; assembly: GCF_049901735.1. Classification (NCBI taxonomy): domain Eukaryota; kingdom Metazoa; phylum Chordata; class Lepidosauria; order Squamata; family Elapidae; genus Notechis; species Notechis scutatus. The sequence continues at coordinate 2,715,848 of NC_142013.1, read as the reverse complement.
GATATAGACAGACAAAGACAGATAGATACAGATACACGATGACAGATAGAGAGAGAGGAGAGAGAGAGAGAGAGAGAGATAGATGATAGAAGATAGAGAGAGAGAGAGAGAAGATGATAGAAGATAGATAGATAGATAGATAGATAGATGAGATAGATAGATAGATAGATAGATAGATAGATAATAGATAGATGATAGAAGCTATAGATAATTGTCGATAGATGATAGAAGATAGATAATTGTAGATAGATAGATAGATAGATAGATAGATAGATAGATAGATAGATAGATGATAAATAGAGCTAGGTGGTTAGAAAGGGATGGATGAATAGAGATAGATATTCAGATAGTTCAACCATTTGTTAATGATGGTTCAAAGTTACAACGGCACTAAAAAATTCAGGTAATGACCATTTTCACCCACAACCATTGCATCATCCCCATGGTCACATGATCGAAATTCAGAGCAACTGGCATGTACTTATGACTGTTGCAAACTTCCAGGATCTCGTGATCCCCTTTAGCGACCTTCTCAGAAGCAAAGTCCATGGGGAAATCCAGATCCCCTTCACAACCACGTTCCTAGATTAACAACCGCGACGATTCTGGCAAGGGAGGTCCGAAACGACTCCCTTCAAATGACTGTTTTGGCTCCGCTGTGGAAAGGTTGGGCTCCATTACCCGTCGTAAGCCAAGGACTTACTGGTATACAAAGGACTTAACAGCCAGTAGAGTATCACCCCCAAACGCAGCAGGGAAGGGTTCACAAATCCATCAGAGGCAAGAATTCCATTTAAAGATTTGATTTTTTCCTTGCACACCTATGCAACATTGCTACACACATACACACACACACACGCTTGGCACTCCAGGACAAAACAGGTGGACGCTATTGCGCTAATAATGCCAGTCTGCCAGCGAAACACCAGGTGTGGTGTTGTTGTTATTATTATTATTATTTTGCAACAAACAGGCCTGTCTGTCTAGGCATCCCTCAAAATGCCCACCGAGGGCCTATTTCTCTAGTAAGGGTGTCATCAAAGGAGCAAAAAAACAAGCCCCCCCTGGTTATAAAAACCCATATTTTGAAGTAGCTTTGTCAGAATTACCCGTCACAATAGAAGGTGTTTATGCTTCCTGGTGGGCAAACGTTTGGCCTGAGTGAGACTGGACTGTTCAGATGAACAGAGTTGGAAGGGACCTTATAGGTCATCTAGTCCAACCCCCTGCCCAAGCGGGAGACCCTACACCATTTGTGACAGAGGGCAGTCCAGTCTCTTCTTGAAAGCCACCAGGGATGAAGCTCCCACAACCTCTGAAGACGACTTCTGTTCCATGGGTTGATTGTTCTCACTGTCAGAAAATTTCTCCTTATTTCTTGGTTGAATCCATCAGAATAGAGCTGGAAGGGACCTTGGAGGTCATCCAGTCCAGCCCCCCTGCCCAAGCAGGAGATTCCTACCCCATTTGTGACAAGTGGCAGTCCAGTCTCTTCTTGAAAGCCTCCAGGGATGAAGCTCCCACAATAAGATGGGAGTGGGAACACAACTCTGGGAGCGTGGGAAACACCCACGAGGCTTTCGCGCTTAATTTTGAGGAGTGGGTTGGATGATCAGACCGGTAGTCCTTATGAACGGCCGCTTAGCAACTGTTCGAAGTTAAGAATGAGACCTTACTTTGGAGCTACTTAAAAACTACAATCTATAGTTCATCTGACTGCCCTTTGTGGTGTCCCAGAGTCACGCTTGACTACATTTTACGACGTTCTTACTGAAAATTGGCACATACAGCTTGTCCTCGACTTACCACAGTTTCTTTTAGTGATTGTTTTCAGACCTACGATGGTTTTTCTCCACCTTGGGCAATTTCAAAACGGGTGGACTTCAACTCCCAGAATTCCCTGGCCCCCTGGGGAATTCTGGGAGTGGAAGTCAGAATACAAGAATAACACAGTTGGAAGGGCTCCTTGGAGATCTTCTAGTCCAATCCCCTGCTCCCTGATACAGATAGTCCTCGACTCCTTTTAGTGACCATCCAAAGTTACAACGGCACGGAGAACAAGTGACTTATGACCGTTTTTTCACACTGATGACTTTAAAACTAACCATCTTTTTACACACACACACACACACCCCTTTCCGACAAAGGCTTGTTCCACTGATATTTACTCCTGCTCAAAACGTTCCTGGCAAACCCACGGAGGAAACGGAGACCGCGGCACGGCACCCCATGCCGGTTTCCCACAGCCAATAAACCTGGTTTAGGAAACCGGTCCTATTTTTGGCTCCCTTGGTTCGCTGACTCAGAAGCGCCTGATCTTGTGGGTAACGTAATGGGAGTTTTGGGGTGGTTTGTTTCCCTGGATGGCTGTTTTGTTTTCTCTTTGTGCTCTTGAGGTTGGGGAAAGGGTGGGTGGGAAGCCGGACCAGCTCTGGGGGAGCGGGGGCCAGGTGTTTATTTACCTGTCGGTTGTGACTGTTGTGTTGTTGTTGTTGAAAAAACGCTGGGCTTAGAGATTGAGTTAATAGCTGGACGGCAAACATGTTGATGAGCTGGAAATGGGGATGTTTAGAAGTTTGGTTTTGGGAGATGGGGAGGGGCTGGGGGCGGGGCTAAACCCTAGGAGGAGGGGCGGGATCAAGGAAGGAGAAGGATGGGGTGGACGGGCGGGGGAGACATTTGAAGCCCCCAAAGGGCTGAAGAACCGGCAAGGTTTGAGACGAGAACCAACAAATGGAAGATCTAACAGGGAAGTTTTCGAATTGCAACCCCTTCATTGAAGGACCGAACAGCACTGAAAAAAAGGGGACTTACGACCGGTCCTCACGCTTATGACCATCACAGCATTTTCTCCCACAATGATCCAAAGGGGCATCTATTTACAACGTTGCCTGGGTTTGTGTGTTCGCTGTTTGTGGCTTTTCCGACCGGCCTTCCAACAAGGAAGTGAAATGGGGGGGGGGAGCCGTATTCGCTTAATGACCCAGGTGATTCACACAACAACCATGGTCGAAAGGTCATAAAATCAGGCATGACTCGTTTCACCTTGCCTAGCAACAGGAAATGCTGGGGTTGTAAAAGTTGAGGGTTTACCTGTATGGGAAAGATCCAAACTCGAGTGAAAGAAGGATTTCCTGACCCAGGAGAGATGCGGGGACGGCTTGTCTCCCAGAGTTTTGGGGGGCTCAAAACTCAGGTTACAGTGTGGAAGGAGCGTCCTGTCAAACCACGATAAGCCCCCAAGGACTCTAAAAGCCCCCTTTCCAACTAACCCAGTTTATTCAAAGGCAAAAGCTCTCATGGGATTGCTTCATGAGAAGTACAAAAGGTGGCATCCGAGATTTTCATGCCTTGGATAAAATGGGTTAGTCAGAAAAAGGAGACACTAACCAGGAAACTTGAAGATCTCTGGACTTCAACTCCCAGAATTCCCAGCCAGGGAACTGTAGTCCAGCCAGCATCACCGGTTGGGGAATTCTGGGAATTGGAAGTTCAGACATTTTTTTTCAAGTTGCTAAGTTTGTACAGCCGCATCCGTTTGACTTTTGGAGGTTTTGCAAACCAAGGTTAAACAGCCATTTGTCTGGGATGAGAATTCTGCCCCGCCCAGGTAGGGGGTTGGACTAGATGACCTCTGAGGCCCCTTCCAACCCGACGATTCTTCCAGGGTTGTCATTTCCCTCCTTCTCTGTCCAAAGAAGGCCACCGTTGTGCAAAAGGAGAGAATTTTGTTCATCCTATGCTGTCTTATTCTTAAGAATATAGGAATATTTTGCATTTTAGCTCCAACATAATTCCCAGCTAACTTAGTTTATTTTATGTCTTTGTAAAATTTGTAAAATGTATTCATTGCCCATCTTGCCACACGGTAACGCTGGGTGGTTTACAATATGAAAAGCTAAAGCAATATAATTTATCTATATATATAAAAGCAAAATACCCCTCACGCATCATCACACAATCTCCAGAACTATAAAGCCTACAAACTTGAAATTCGGCACCTATGGTCCTCTTGGCTTCTAGGTGCTCACTAGGGAAAAGATTTTTTGAAATGACCATCAGAGCGTTATTATTTCGTATATTATTATTATTAACACACTCTGATGCTAAGGAGTTCTACTCCCCCTCCCCACCTGGAAAGAAATCTCTTCCAAAGGCAAAACACAAGCAGAGGAGTTTCAGTTTCACGGCACCAAGCAGCTTTAGTACCGAAACAGTTAAGCTAAGCCACGCCCAGGCTTCTTGCTGTCTCCTTGCTCACACAGCAAATACTCTTTCAGCTTCCAGACAGCCCTCAACTCTCTCACACACTGACAGGATGCCAGCCAGATGAATACCGATGGATGCTGGTTGGCAGAGGCAGAATTTCCCCCCCTTATTTTCCTCCCCCAAAACTAAGCCCGACCACATAGTTTCGAGCTGGTAATATTATAAATGCAAACACTATAAATGCTATAAAATCAACCTTAAGTAAAAAGAATGCGGAGCAGCGTAATATCATTTGGATTCCTATGATATCCTATGAACCGGAATAAAACCCACCCGGGTTTTTCCCCAACAAGTCTCAATCATTGGGTGGAGAGGGGGAAAGAAAAAAAAAAGCCTAACCCGGTTTCCAACAAACCCAGTTTCGCTCCAGCACTGCGAGCAAGAGAGTTGTTGGAAAACTCGGGTGCAGGGCGGCCACCTGTCCTCCAGGTGGCGCTGTCTTCCTCCGCGCGGCTCGGCCGAGCGCTGGAGGGGCGGGGGAGAGGGGAGGGGGCGTGGCTCGGCTCGGAACGTCGAGTAGCCTTTTTCATTGTGACGTAACAATGGGAGAGGGGCGGGGCGAGGGGCGGGGCCCGCCGGCGGCTTTCTCAGCCCGGCTCGCGGCACCGTTCATTCATTCATAAAGGAGGAGGAAGAGGAGGAGGAGGAGGAGGAAGGAGAAGGACGCGGCCGGGGGTCCCCACCTGGTGTCCAGCTGATCCCGGGAGCCGCCTGATCGATCCGCTGGATCTCTTTTTTTTTTTCCAGGTAGGGATCCCTTACGGCTCGGCTTTTGGAGTGGCGCCTCTCGCCGGCTGCTGTTTCTTCTTTTCCCCCCGGGGAGGTGCGGGGACTACAGTTCCCATCGTCCGCAGGAAGGGTTGGAAACCCCCCACCCCGCCCCATACAAGCGAGGGAAGCTTGGTCTCTCTTCTAGAGAGAGAGAGAGAAAGAGAAGGATCATCTAGCTTACGGTCCGGGGGGGGCGGGGGTGGGGGGCCAGACTACAACGCCCATCATCCCCTGCTGGGGTGGAAGCCCCCCTCCCCCCCTCCGGAGCGAGGAAGGGGTTTCCCTAGGGCTTCCAGGTTGCTTCCGTGCCAGTCGTTGTGCTTTGTATGCCTTGGGGCTACTGTACCCATCCTCCTTGGCCGGGGAGGATGGGAGGGGTAGTCTTTCTGATCCAGGTGCCCTGTGGCCATCGAGGGGTGGGCATGTGGGTGTGTGTGGCCTGTCCTCTCCTGGGTTCCCGGCGTCTGTGGCGGCCTCTGCAGAGGAGGGCTCTCTCTCCGGGGTGGCATCTCGGCTGACTTTGGTGCCGTGTCCTTGCGGGTCTCCGCAGAGCCTGCGAGTGCCGGATTAGGCCAAAGGGGGAGGTTGGTTGATGGCTGCCCCCCCCAGACTCCGGTCTCCCAACATCAACCAGCCAGCCAGGGAAATGCTGACACCCCCACACACACACCCCCCCCTGAATAAGCTAGAACAGCTGTGGGGGCGCCTTTGTAATGGAGAGAGAGGGCCCCCCCCCCAAAGACTTGGGGGCGCCTACGGATGCCCGCTTAGACGGAGTCCCAACCATATGTGGCGGTGCCACTGTAGCCCAGCCTCAGGGTCTCCTCTAGAAGCCAGGAGACTGTGAGTTCTAGTTCAGCCTTAGGCACAAAAGGCAGCTGAGCTGGGTGACTTTGGTCCAATCCGCAGGAGGGTGTGAGTTCTAGTTCAGCCTTAGGCAGGAAACCCAGGTGACTTTGGTCCAATCAGCAGGAAGGTGTGAGTTCTAGTTCTGCCTTAGGCAGGAAAGGCAGCTGGGTGACTTTGAACCAACCACCAGGAGAAGGCGAGTTCTAGTTTGGCTTTGGGCAGTTGGCTGGGAAGCTTTGCCCCCAGTCACCAGGGATTGGGAGTTCTAGTCCTACCTTAAATATGAAAGCCAGCTGGGCACCTCTCTCTCTCACACACACACATTCTCTCTCTCTCTCTCTCTCTCTCTCTCCCCACCATCCTACCTTTCAGGAAGAGGAAAGAATAGTAGGTATGTTCGCCTCCTTGAGTTACTTTTAAAAGGCAGGATAAAAAATCTTAAGAAATATCAATTAGAATCGAGCTGGGAGGGACCTTGGAAGGTCTTCTAGCCCAACCCCCTTGGAGACTTATAACCATTCCAGACAGGGTGGCTGGCCAGTCTTTTCTTAAAAACCTCCCTTGATGGGGCACCCACAACTTCTGAAGTTGTGTCAATGAAATAACTTCGTCAACAGAGTCTGGCTTGCACTGTTGTCACTCCCGTTGTTGTGGTTGTGGTGGTAGTGGTTTTACCGTACAACACTTCTAATGAATCACTTCCTTTGCACTTTCAAATTAACCTTTTAAAAACAGGGAATGCTTCAAAGGTTGCAAAAGCGTGAAAACTGTTCATAAGTCACATTTTTCAATGTTGTCATAACTTCAAAACCGTCACTAAATGAACAATCGAGGACTGTCACAAAAAGAGTCGTGGAAGCTTGGAACCAAATTCCAGCAGAGAAAACGGGGTTGGTTGTCAGTAATTGAGTTTAAATATGCCTGGGATAAACACATGTCCATCCTCCCAAGAAAAAAAAAAATTAAAAATACTCAAGGCAGGGGGATCTTCCCATTTATTTTTTTAGACGAAATTTTAATTGAGTAAATTATTAAAAACATTGGACGTGGTGTGATCATCCTGACAATCCTGTTTGTCATACATATTATGGCATTAAGTACATGTTTTATATACATTTATATAATATTTTGTATTTCTAATCATCCGTTCTGCCAACCCTTCCTATCTTTTGGTTCTAGATCCTTCTTTTTCTCCCACCATTGATAGAATTTATCCCATATTTTATAATATTCTGTTTCGTTTTTTTCTTTCATTTCCAAAGTTAATTTAACCATCTCAGCGCAAGTCCACATCTTTTTTATTACTTCACTTTCATTAGGAATTTCTTTATCTTTCCACTTTTGAGCAAAGGCTAATCTTGCTGCAGTGATCAGGTGTATTATTAAATAGATCACCTCCTTGTTATATTTTTCTGTTATTATTTCGAGTAAGAAAAATTCCGGTTTATATTCCACTTTATGCCCTACCATCTCCTCAAGCCAACTCTGGATTCTCTACCAAAACTCGTGGGTTTTTCTACATTTCCACAATCTATGGTAATATGATCCGTATTCCTGGTTACATTTCTGGAACTTCTCATTCTTTATTCCATTTCTTAACGTCTGCCTATTGAACTGATTTATCGATACCAAAGATATATAAAAACGAATAATTCAACTTTTTTTCAGTTTTAAAGGATTAAAACCAGTTATCTTAGCATCTTGGGTGTCTCGGAAGCTGAAAATGCTGCTAGTGCAAACTTCCTTATTAACAAAAGTTGTAATTTATTTCTGAACACAGTTGAAAATTCATCCTCATCTTTTATCGGCTGGTCTTAAAGTCACTATCCAATTTTTCAATAATTGCCAATAATTTTCCAACGGACCGCTGTCAGTTTTCTAGGTTTCTATTTTAATGGGGGGGGGGTTTGGACTAGAAGACCTCCAGGGTCCCAATTCTGTTATTCCAGGACTCTTGGTACATATGTTTTTATTACAAATATGACAAATAGGCTGAAAAACAGCTTCTAGAACTCTATTGAATTCTACTGTATAGTGCAGTATTCATGCAATATCAGGGGGTTTTCAGTGCAATTGTATAGAACGCGAAAGATGCGTGTTTGTGTTTATTTTCATAGTCATAAATTGTACACTGAAGATGGTATTTAATTTCATTGTTGTACGAGGTGCAATGACAATAAAGTAAACTAAGCTAAATTTAAAACTAAACTAAACTATAAACAAATGCTGTTTATTGTCCTGTGTGAGCAGGGTTGAGCCGAGAGCCACAAGGCTGAGGACTGAACCAGTGTGACTTGGTCTGTGTGGGTTTTTGTGTGCGTGTTAGTGTAAAAACACTTTTGGCAACACACACTGACCAGCTGCACGAATCCCTGTCAATAGAGTTATCTCTCTCTCTCTGTCTCTCCTTGCAGGCATTTTTTAAAAATTGTGTTTTTATTTATTAGATTGGTTAAAGCTGTCCGGCTCCAAAAAAAGGTTTAATACTTTCCAGATGAACTGTTACTGGAGGAGAAGCACTGGCAACGGAGTGCAAAGGATCTGTTGTGGTTGTTGTTGTTGTTGTTGTGCTTGTTATTTAGAGGTTGCTTTTGCTGGCTTGGCTGGCTGTTTCTAAGGATAGCACAACCTTGGGCTTCCGGTGTCTCTCTTGGACAAATGCATATATAGGTAAATCTTTGTTGTAAGTGGCAATCCCAGTTGAAGAGAAGAAATATTTTGTTTGTTTGTCAATATACTGTATTTTTATCCCGCCTTTATTGCTTTATAAGTAACTCAAAGGGGTTACTTATAAACTTCTTCCTATTTTATCTACAACAGCTTTGTGAGGTGTTTGGGCTAAGTAACACTAACCGTCTGGCTTTCATGCCGAAGGTGGAATTAGAACTCACCGTCTCCTAGTGATGGGCCCAAAGTCACCCGGCCATTTTTCATGCCTGAGTCGGAACTAGAACTCACCGTCTCCTAGTGATGGGCCCAAAGTCACCCGGCCATTTTTCATGCCCGAGTCGGAACTAGAACTCACCGTCTCCTGGTGATGGGCCCAAAGTCACCCGGCCATTTTTCATGCCCGAGTCGGAACTAGAACTCACCGTCTCCTAGTGATGGGCCCAAAGTCACCCGGCCATTTTTCATGCCCGAGTCGGAACTAGAACTCACCGTCTCCTGGTGATGGGCCCAAAGTCACCCGGCCATTTTTCATGCCCGAGTCGGAACTAGAACTCACCGTCTCCTGGTGATGGGCCCAAAGTCACCCGGCCATTTTTCATGCCCAGTCGGAACTAGAACTCACCGTCTCCCAGTGATGGGCCCAAAGTCACCCGCCATTTTCATGCCCGAGTCGGAACTAGAACTCACCGTCTCCTAGTGATGGGCCCAAAGTCACCCGGCCATTTTTCATGCCCGAGTCGGAACTAGAACTCACCGTCTCCTAGTGATGGGCCCAAAGTCACCCGGCCATTTTTCATGCCGGAGTCGGAACTAGAACTCACCGTCTCCTAGTGATGGGCCCAAAGTCACCCAGCCATTTTTCATGCTTACCTAAAATTCACCATCTCCCGGTTTCTGACCTGATGCCTTTAAACGACTAGACTCAAACTGGGTTTGGAAGAGGCTGGACAGCAAAACAGCGCCTTGCGTCCTCTGACCGTTGTCTGTGTGAAAGGAAGAAGGGTTTACTTCTCACCCATAGCTTCTGGATGCTTTTAGGATCTGCGTTAAGGGGTGGCCGTAATTCCAAGGGGCGGAATGTCCTGATATCCTGACCCCTCTATAGATTCTCTGTTTTCTTTTGTTTTCGTCTGTTTCTTTTTTTTCCAAATATCTCCTAAAGGCACATGTGGGGAATATAGCTCTTTTAGGACCTATGGACTTCAATTCCCAGAATTCCTGAGCCAGCTGGCTCAGGAATTCTGGGAGTTGAAGTCCACAGGCCCGAAAGGAGCCATGGCTGGCTTGGGAATTCTGGGAGTCCACAGGCCCGAAAGGAGCCATGGCTGGCTTGGGAATTCTGGGAGTCCATAGGCCCAAAAGGAGCCATGGCTGGCTTGGGAATTCTGGGAGTCCACAGGCCGAAAGGAGCCATGGCTGGCTTGGGAATTCTGGGAGTCCACAGGCCCGAAAGGAGCCATAGCTGGCTTGGGAATTCTGGGAGTCCACAGGCCCAAAAGGAGCCATGGCTTGGGAATTCTGGGAGTTGGTCCACAGGCCCAAAAGGAGCCATGGCTGGCGTGGGAATTCTGGGAGTTGAAGTCCACAGGCCTGAAAGGAGCCATGGCTGGCTTGGGAATTCTGGGAGTTCTGGGAGTCCACAGGCCCAAAAGGAGCCATGGCTGGCTTGGGAATTCTGGAAGTCCACAGGCCCAAAAGGAGCCATGGCTGGCTTGGGAATTCTGGGAGTTGAAGTCCACAGGCCCTAAAGGAGCCGTGGCTGGCTTGGGAATTCTGGGAGTTGAAGTCCACAGGCCCAAAAGGAGCCATGGCTGGCTCGGGAATTCTGGGAGTCCACAGGCCCAAAAGGAGCCATGGCTGGCTTGGGAATTCTGGGAGTTGAAGTCCACAGGCCCTAAAGGAGCCGTGGCTGGCTTGGGAATTCTGGGAGTTGAAGTCCACAGGCCCAAAAGGAGCCATGGCTGGCTCGAATTCTGGGAGTCCACAGGCCCTAAAGGAGCTGTGGCTGGCTTGGGAATTCTGGGAGTCCACAGGCCCAAAAGGATCCGTGGCTGGCTTGGGAATTCTGGGAGTTGAAGTCCACAGGCCCAAAAGGAGCCATGGCTGGCTTGGGAATTCTGGGAGTTGAAATCCACAGGCCCAAAAGGAGCCATGGCTGGCTTGGGAATTCTGGCAGTCCACAGGCCCTAAAGGAGCTGTGGCTGGCTTGGGAATTCTGGGAGTCCACAGGCCCAAAAGGAGCCATGGCTGGCTTGGGAATTCTGGGTGTTGAAGTCCACAGGCCTCAAAATGTGCCATAACTGCCCACTTCTACCCTAGGGAGTGAAGAATTGAATATTAAAATTGTTAGTTTAAGATTCAATTTGATTTAATTGGTCTTTGCCCTTACAGGTCAGGGAAGGAGGGTGAGCACCCTGTATTTAAGACATAACCCAATTTAAGGCAGTTTAATTTTATCAAAGAGGTGATGGCTGATTAATTAAATTTTTCAGTGAGGCTGAGAGACATGCTAATTTCTACAGTAGCAGCAGAGGCTGCAACGTCTCTCAATCTTGGAAACTTGAAGTTGTGTGGACTTCAGCTCCCAGAATTCCCTCGCTGGCCTGTGAGTGGATTTCAACTCCCAGAATTCCCTTGTTGGTCTGAGTGGACTCCAACTCCCAGAATTCCCTTGTTGGACTAAGTGGATTCCAACTCCCAGAATTCCCTCGTTGGACTAAGGGGACTCCAACTCCCAGAATTCCCTCGTTGGACTGAGTGGACTCCAACTCCCATAATTCCCTCGTTGGACTGAGTGGACTCCAACTCCCAGAATTCCCTCGTTGGACTGAGTGGACTCCAACTCCCAGAATTCCCTTGTTGGACTAAGGGGACTCCAACTCCCAGAATTCCCTTGCTGGACTGTGAGTGGACTCTAACTCCCAGAATTCCCCCGCTGGCCTGAGTGGACTTTCAGAATTCCCCAACTTGATAATTCTGGGAATTAAAGTCCACATATCCTGACTAAAAAATCCGGAGAGAATGCTGGCTGAGGAATTCTGGGAATTGAAGTTTACCCCTGCTGCCTGGGGAATTCTGGGAAACAAAAGTGCTAAATTTGGGAAACTTTTGGACTATATTAAAAGCACTGAGTTTGATACCTTAAATACTGTTATTACACTGGCTGGGGAATTCTGGGAGTTGAAGTCCGCATATCTTAAGAGTTCCTGAGGCTGAGAAAACACTCCCGGAGCCTTTTGTTCATATTAGAAATGATCGGTAAATACATAATTAATGTAGATCAGATGACAAACCAAGTAGTCATACCAATGAACAGGTCTTCTGCTGCACCTAGATTTCAGCATATATACCAACTTAGAAATACTTTTTTAAAAAAACGACTGCATAAACTCTAATAAGCCTTGTCAACGTGATTCATTATTAATGCATGGGGAATTCACTTCTTATGAAATGCTAAACCCCAATTCAGTGTTACATAATGCATCTTTATCCCATTGCGTGCTCCTTCCTCACCTTGCTGCAGTTTAATTAGCTAAAAAAACGTTGCCGTTTCAGAGCTAACAACCAATTAGGGTTTCCAGTAGCAAATGCCTCCTTTTTTTTTGTAATAGTTGGGAGTCAGCGATCCAGAATACATTCCCTAAAACTGTGGTAAGCTTTTCCCTATGAAACACGAGTTGGTTAAAATATTAGAATAGAATAGAGTTGGAAGGGACCTTGGAGGTCTTCTAGTCCAACCCCCTGCTTAGGCAGGAAAACCTATAGCACTTCAGAAAAATGGCTGTCCAATCTCTTCTTTAAAACTTCCAGTGATGGAGCACCCACAACTTCTGGTGGCAAGCTGTTCCACTGGTTAATTGTCCTCACTGTCAGGAAGTTTCTCCTAAATTCTAGGTTGCTTCTCTCCTTGATTACTTTCCACCTGTTGTACTAAGTGATTCGTTTCCACCCATATCACACTAAACCAGCATGCAGTTTATTTCATTGTGAGTTCAGTGCGATTCAGGAACCCAGGCATTGTACCTCAACATTATCATGGTTTGCAGCTTACTGTGTTCTGCCATTGTGGTTTATTCTAAAAATGGTGGTTAGCTAAACGACACCTGAAAAATATGGCGATCCAGCCATAACAGAAGAGCAGAATAACAGAATGTGGGGGAATCCAGCTATATACAGGTAGTCCTCAAGCCCCAAACTTCCGTTGCTAAGTGAGACACTCAAGAGAATTTGCGCCATTTTATGACCTCTGTTGGCCATGGTTAGGTGAATCAATGCAGGATCTATAATTAACTTGAGGACAGGTGCTCTTTGGGAGAAAACAAACATGGTTGGGATTATGGCACAGGTGGTCCTCGACTTACGACCGCAATCGAGCCAAAAGTGTCCATTGTTTAGTGAGACTGTGGTTCAGTGAGGTCTGCCCCATTTTATGACCTTCCTTGCCACAATTATTAAATGAACCACTGCAGTCATTAAGTTTGTCACGGGGTCGTTAAGCGAATCTGGGTTCCCTGTGGAGTTTGCTTGTCAGAAGGTCGCAAAAGGGGATCGTGTAATCCCGGGACTCTGCAATCCGTCATAAATACGGATCAGTTGCTAACCGTCTGAATTGTGCTCACGGGACCACGGGGATGTTACAATGGTCGTAACAGTGGAAATCGCTTTTTTTTAGTGCCATTAATGACTTTGAATGGTCGCTAAATGAATTGTTGCAAATTGAGGATTACCTGTAAGCCGTTTGCGGGCGGGAGTTGCAGATTTAATTCTGCTTTCCTTCTGCACAGAGGCAAACTCAGGAGACTGCAGGGAGAACAAACTGTTCTTAGCTGGCAATCTCTCATGGGGTTTCTTGTTCCTTAGAAACTCTTCCACGGAATCCCCCATTGAAATAAACAAGATCCCCGCAAAGGAGGATCAGGCTGCGGCTTTCGATCTGGACGGATTGCCTTCCTCAGCGCCAGTTAGAGCTTCAATCCACACTTGGAAGCAACGAAACTTATTTCCAGCAAGTTGTATTTATATGTATGGTATTCAGCTTTGTTCGGGTATTTTCCCACGTCATTATGGTTGTGCTTTTAAAGTTGTAGCAACGTTTCGGCAGAATCTCATCTGCCATCATCAGGCTTCTGTATTGTGTTCGTCTGTGAGTCAGACATACACACACACACACACACACACACACACACTGCTCAAAAAAATAAAGGGAACACTTAAACAACACAATGTAACCCCAATCACACTTCTGTGAAATCAAACTGTCCACTTAGGTAGCAACACTGATTGACAATCAATTTCACATGCTGTTGTGCAAATGGAATAGACAACAGGTGGAAAGCAGAGGCAGGTAGCAAGACATCCCCAATAAAGGAGAGGTTCTGCAGGTGGTGACCACAGACCACTTCTCAGGTCCGATACTTTCTGGCTGGTGGTTTGGTCACTTTTGAATGTTGGCGGTGCTTTCACTCTAGTGGTAGCATGAGATGGAGTCTACCACCCACACAAGTGGCTCAAGTAATGCAGATCATCCAGGATGGCACATCAATGCAAGCTGTGGCAAGAAGGTTTGCTGTGTCTTTCAGTGTAGTGTCCAGAGCATGGAGGCGCTACCAGGAGACAGGCCAGTACATCAGGAGACGTGGAGGAGGCCGTAGGAGGGCAACAACCCATAATCAGGACCGCTGCCTCCACCTTTGTGCAAGGAGGGACAGGAGGAGCACTGCCAGAGCCCTGCAAAATGACCTCCAGCGGGCCACAAATGTGCATGTGGCTGCTCAAATGGTCAGAAACAGACTCCATGAGGGTGGTATGTGGGCCCAATGTCCACAGGTGGGGGTTGTGCTTACAGCCCAACACCGTGCAGGACGCTTGGCATTTGCCAGAGAACACCAAGATTGGCAAATTTGCCACTGGCGCCCTGTGCTCTTCACAGATGAACGCAGGTTCACACTGAGCACATGTGACAGACGTGACAGGGTCTGGAGACGCCGTGGAGAACGTTCTGCTGCCTGCAACATCCTCTAGCATGACCGGTTTGGCAGTGGGTCAGTAATGGTGTGGGGTGGCATTTCTTTAGGGGCCGCACAGCCCTCCATGTGCTCGCCAGAGGTAGCCTGACTGCCATTAGGTACCAAGATGAGATCCTCCGACCCCTTGTAAGAACATATGCTGGTGCGGTTGGCCCTGGGTTCCTCCTAATGCACGACAATGCTAGACCTCATGTGGCTGGAGTGTGTCAGCAGTTCCTGCAACATGAAGGCATTGATGCTATGGACTGGCCCGCCCGTTTCCCAGACCTGAATCCAATTGAGCACATCTGGGACATCATGTCTTGCTCCATCCACCAATGCCACATTGCACCACAGACTGTCCAGGAGTTGGGGGATGCTTTAGTCCAGGTGTGGGAGGAGATCCCTCAGGAGACCATCCGCCACCTCATCAGGAGCATGCCCAGGCGTTGTAGGGAGGTCATACAGGCACGTGGAGGCCACACACACTACTGAGCCTCATTTTGACTTGTTTTAAGGACATTGCATCAAAGTTGGATCAGCCTGTAGTGTTTTTTTCCACTTTAATTTTGAGTGTAACTCCACATCCAGACCTCTGTGGGTTGCTAAATTTGATTTCCATTGGTAATTTTTGTGTGATTTTGTTGTCAGCACATTCAACTATGTAATGAACAAAGTATTTAATAAGAATATTTCATTCATTCAGATCTAGGAGGTCTTATTTTTGTGTTCCCTTTATTTTTTTGAGCAGTGTATATATATATATATATATATATATATATATATATATATATATATATATATATATATATATATATATATATATATATATATATATATATATATATATATATATATATATACACACACATGTGTGTGTGTGTATGTCTATGTATATATGTATATATATATATATGTGTGTGTGTGTGTGTATATATGTGTATGTATGTGTGTGTATGTGTGTGCATGTATATGTATATGTGTATGTATGTATATATGCATACGTGTGTGTGTATGTATATGTATATGAATATATCTGTATGTATATGTGTGTGTGTATGTATATGTATATGTATATCCTATATGTGTGTATGTATACGTATACATGTGTGTGTATGTATATGTATATACTATGTGTGTGTGTGCATATATATATGTATACCTGTGTGTGTGTGTATGTGTGTGTGACATCAGAGGTCTCCAAACTTGGCCACTTTAAGATCTGTAGACTTCAACTCCCAGAATTCCTCAGCCAGCCATGCTGCCTGGGGAATTCTGGGAGTTGAAGCTCACAAGTCTTAAACTGGCCAAGTTTGGAGACCCTTGATATGTGTGTGGGTGTGTGTATAGTTTATTTCTTAAATTTCTACCCCGTTTGAGAATTTATTTTGGGTCTCTTAAAAATCCCGACAGAAAGAGGGTGATTTAATGTTTGAAGAGGCTTTGTTTATTATTTTGTGTTTTGTATGTTATGTCAGAATTTTGAGCATGATGTTTATTCTCCTGACTGATTTTGTTTTCATTATAGTGGGCTCCCATCGATCAGAAATGCTGTCTAGGTTTGTCATAACGCCATGGCTTTCCTCCCAAGGAGCAGCTGTGATTTTGGAGTCCAGGAAAATAAAATTTGTCACTTCTACCATGTCATCTCCTTTCTAGAGGTTGTCCTCGAACTTACAACTTAGTTCGTTGTAAACAAAAGTCAGTGAACAAGCCAGATTCACTTATTGTCCGGGTTACTAACTTAGCAACTGCAACGATTCGCTCAAAAGTCGTAAAATGAGGCCAAACTCACTTTACCAATGTCTCATTTAGCAACATAAATTTGGGGCTCCATTGTGGTCTTAAGTCGAGGACTAGCTGTCTTGGCCAGGAAATAATTGGGACTGGATGCCACAATCTTCCTGTTTTTTTTAAAATGTTGAGTTTCAAGCCAGTGTTTCCACTTCTGTCTTTCCGAGGTGGGTAAAATGAGGACCCCGATTGTTGCGGGGGGCAAGAGGCTGACTCTGTAAACCACTTAGAGTGGGCTGGAAGCACTGTGAAGCGGTATATAAGTCTAAATGCTAGTGTTACTCCTTCCTTCCTTTCTTCTTTCCTTCCTTCCTCTTCCCCATTCTCCTTCCTTCCTTCCTTTGTCTTCCCCATTCTCCTTCCTTCTTTCCTTCCTTCCTTCCTCTTTCCCATTCTCCTTCCTTCCTTTGTCTTCCCCATTCTCCTTCCTTCCTTCCTCTTTCCCATTTTCCTTCCTTCCTTCATCTTCCTCATTCTCCTTTTCTTCCTTTTTCCTCCCCATTCTCCTTCCTTCCTCTTCCCCCATTCTCCTTCCTTCCTTCCTTCCTTCCTTTGTCTTCCCCATTCTCCTTCCTTCCTTCCCCATTCTCCTTCCTTCCTTCCTCTTTCCCATTTTCCTTCCTTCCTTCATCTTCCTCATTCTCCTTTTCTTCCTTTTTCCTCCCATTTTCCTTCCTTCCTTCCTCTTCCCCCATTCTCCTTTCTTCCTTCCTTCCTTCCTTCCTTTGTCTTCCCCATTCTTCTTCCTTCTTTCCCCATTCTCCTTCCTTCCTTCCTTTTCCCATTTTCCTTCCTTCCTTCATCTTCCTCCTTCTCCTTCCTTTCTTCCTTTGTCTTCCCCATTCTCCTTCCTTCCTCTTCCTCCATTCTCCTTCCTTCCTTTTCTTTCTTCCTTCTTCCCCCATTCTCCTTCCTTCCTCCTTCCTCCTCCTCCTCCTCCTCCTCTTCTTCTCATCCACCCATCCATGTTGGCACAGTGGTTGAGAGTGCAGTCCTAATTCACCCACTGCAGCAGTTCAATCCTGACTGTCCCAGGTTGACTCAGCCTTCCATCCTTCCGAGGTGGTAAAATAAGGACCCAGATTGTTGGGGCAAAGGCTGACTCTTCTCTCTTAGAGAGGACTATAAGCATGGTTAAGCAGTATATAAGTCTAAGGGCTATTGCCCTTCCTTCCTTCCTTCCCTCCTCCCTGCCATGGTGGCTGACTCCTTCCTTAGAGAGGACTATCATCTTCCTCATTAAGCTTATAGTCTAAGGGCTTCCTTCCTTTTCCTCCCTTCCTTCTCCTTCCTTCCTCTCCTCCCCCTGCCATGGTGGCTCCTTCCTTATAAAAGCACTATTCAGTATATAATGCTTCCTCCTTCCCTCCATCCCTTCCTTCTTTCCTTGCTCCTTCTCTTATTCCCTTTCTCATTCTCCTTCCTGGTGGCACAGTGGTTAGAGTGCAGCATTGCAGGCTAATTCTGCCCACTGCCTGCAGTTTGATCCCGACCGGCTCAAGGTTGACTCGAGGTGGGTAAAATGAGGACCCAGATTGTTGGGGGGACAAGAGGCTGACCCTGTAAACCTCTTAGAGAGAGAGGCGGGAAAGCACTGTGAAGCGGTATATAATAAGGGATATTGCTATCAAGAGACTTTTTTTAAATTCCTCTGCATAGTACGATGCATAATGTTTTTTTCCCCCCCATGAGTTTGCAGGTTTCACAGCCACCTTCTCCTCTAGCAAGTCTTAACTGTCCCAATTATGCTGTGTTTTACTGTTCCTTTAGACAGGGGAAATTGCAATCCATCCAAATTACAGGGTACAGATTTATCCGGTTTGTTACTTTTTTACTCGCTTCCCCCCCCCCCCTTTACTTTAGGGTGGGCTTGCCTAGTGTGCATTTCTGGCAAGACCTCCAGCTAATGATTAGGTTAAAAAAAGAAAAAAAAATGGCCCAGGTTGGGGCTTTCTTGAGCAACGTAGGAATTACGCTTGAAGATCTAGCGTAGGACGACGGGAAAATCTCTGTCGATGCCAATCAAATGGCAGCCAAGGTCTGCTAAATGATTGCTTTGCGTTTCGGACCTTGATTGCAGCTTGGCTGGCTGAATTAAGCTGCACAAAAGTCTATTTTTGGAAGCAGTGGTTTGCACTCCCTTCAATCTTTTTTTTTTTTTTTTCCCCACCCAGACTGGTTGAAAAGCTTAGCATTTAGCTTGCTTTGAGGAGTCAAACCCATGTTTATGGCGCTTGAAGGAATTCCAGACAAGGCAAGTGGGGTTGGGAGCTTTAAGGAGTGACGAACGTTGGTTCATCCCAAAGCGAGGAAGCTGCAGGACTGGTGTGTTACGAGAAAGATGCTTTCTTAACAACACGAGAAATGGAGAAAAGCAGCAAAGGTGATTAGGGGGTCTGGAAGGTTAAAACATATGAATAATGGTTGCAAGAGACCGGGTATGTCTAGTCCCATGATGGTGAACCTAGGGCACACGTGCCACAGGTGGCACGCAAAGCCATTTGTGTGGGCACGCGAGCCCCAGCCAAACTTACCTCACTGCGCATGTGCACGCCTCACAGCTGATTTTTGACCCGTTTGAGGCCTTTTTCAGCCTCCCAGAGGCTCGAGGGAAGCCTCTGCAGCCTTTGGAGGCCGAAAAACAGGTCCGTTCGTCACTTCCTGTATTTCCGGAAATACCAGAACTGATGAAACGGACCCATTTTTTGACCTCCAAAGGCTGCAGAGGCTTCCTTCGAGCCTCTGGGAGGCCGAAAAAGGCCTCAAACGGGTCGAAAATCAGCTGGGAGTCACGCGCATGCGCAGCGCAGGTAAAGGGGCGGCGGGCAGGTATAGTGTGCGCATGCATAGGGAGCTGTGGGGGGTCCTGTGTGCATTGCCTTCTGGATGCTGGCATGCGCATGCAATTTTTGGCACAGGAGCCCAGAAAGGTTAGCCACCCACTGGTCTAGTCTAATGAAAAGAAGGATTAGAGGGGACATGAGAACAGTCTTCTGAAATTAGGGGGGCTGCCCCAAAGAAGAGGGAGTCAAGCTATTCTCCAAAGCACCTGAAGGCAGGACAAGAAGCAACAGGTGGAAACCCATGAAGGAGAGAAGCAACTTAGAACTAAGGAGAAATTTCCTGACAGAACGATGAACCAGTGGGACAGCTTGCCACCAGAAGTTGTGGGCTGCAAGTTGTGCCTTGATTGCATGGGCTGCTTCGCTGGGCTTGCAACAACACAATAACAAGAGTTGGAAGGGACCTTGGAGGTCATCTAGTCCAGGGGTCACCAACCTTTTGGACCTCAGGGACCACCAAACTCATAATTTTAAATCCCGGGGACCACTAATATGAATTTTGACTGATGGTCACTTGCTGACGTTGGAGAGAGAGAAAGAGAGAGAGATTTGATCTAACCTCCCTCCCCCCCCTCTCTCACACACACGCACACAGAGAGAGAGAGAGAGAGAGGCAGGGGTGGGATTCAAATTTCTTAGCAACCGGTTCTGTGGGCGTGGCCTAATTTGTGGCTTGGTGGTCATGTGACTGGCTGGGCGTGGCTTGTATGTAAATATTATAATATTGATATAAATATTGATTTTTTTTTTAATTTAAAAAAAGAGCAACTTTTACCCAAAATCAGGCAAAGCAGGCAGGCAGATGGAGTTGCTCAAAGAATCACAGATTCACTCAGAGATCTATCTTTCTGCCATCTGCTACCTGAGTCTGCACTGAATAATAAAAGCTTCAGGTTCAGCTCTGCTTTTAGATTAGCTAGAAAGCAAGAAATCCAACGATATTTAGATCCAAATCTAAATCTTTTTGGAGGTCTTCTAGCCCTACACCATTCCTGACAAATGGCTGTCCAATCTCTTCTTAAAAACCCTCCAGGGACGAATCTCCCACAATTTCTGGAGGCGAACCATTCCACAAAGAGCCTTCAGAAGGGGAAAAATTCATCTCCGTTCCCCCGAACAAAGCAAAATCTGTACGGTTAAAAACAAAATTAAGAAATAACGCTTGAGAGAAAGCGCTGGCACAGAGCCTGTCCAGAAGCTGTGGGAGATGACAGCAACTCGAGGAAATTTTTCATCTCGGTGTCACACAGCTGTGGTCTCGTGAATGGGGTGTGTGTGTGTTTGTGTATGTGTGTATTTTGAGGCTCTGGTGACACACAATGGCAGCTCTCTGAGGATTGGAGAGCCTGAAAAGCTCATTGTCCAGCAGGAAATCCCAAACCACCACAGGTAGTCCTTGACTTACAACAGTTCATTTAGTGGCAATTTTAAAACAGGTGGACTTCAGCTCCCAGAATACCCTGGTCGCCTGTGATTGGGCACACAAGGAATTTATCTTTGGTGCAAATGCTCTCAGTGTACATAAAAGATCCATTCATCAAGAGTCAAGAATCATCAGGTGCAACACTTAATAATAGTCATAAGGTACAATAGAATAGAAGAATATAGGAATAGAATTTAAATAGAATGGGAAGGGATAGTGAATAGAATAGAATAGAATAGAATAGAATAGAATAGAATAGAATAGAATAGAATAATAGAATAGAATTCTTTCTTGGCCAACTGTGATTAGACACACAAGGAATTTCTCTTGGTGCAAATGCTCTCAGTGCACATAAAAAAAATAGATCCATTCGTCAAGAGTCAAGAATCATCAGGTGCAACACTTAATAATAGTCATAGAGTAAAATAAGCAATCAAATCATACTAGAATAGAATAGAATTATAATTAGGACTAGAATAGGGAATAGAATAGAATAGAATAGAATAGAATAGAATAGAATAGAATAGAATAGAATAGAATAGAATAGAATGAGGAATGGAATGGAATAAGGAATGGAATAGAATAAGGAATGGAATAGAATAGAATGAAATAAGGAATAGAATAGAATAAGGAATAGAATAGAATGAGGAATGGAATAAGGAATAGAATAGAATAGAATAGAATAGAGGAAGGGAAGGGAAAGAATATAATAGAATGGAATGGAATAGAATAGAATGAAATAAGGAATAGAATAGAGGAATGGAATGGAATAAGGAATGGAATGGAATAAGGAATAGAATAGAATAGAATAGAATAAGGGAAGGGAAGGGAAGGGAAGGGAAAGAATATAATAGAATGGAATGGAATAGAATAAGGAATGGAATAAGGAATGGAATGGAATAGAATAGAATGAAATAAGGAATAGAATAGAATAGAATAGAATAGAATAAGGAATTGAATAGAATAGAATAGGGGAAGGGAAGGGAAAGATATAATAGAATGCAATGGAATAGAATAAGGAATGGAATAGAATAGAATGAAATAAGGAATAGGATAGAATAGAATAGAATAGAATAGAATAGAATAGAATAGAACTTTTTATTGGCCAAGTGTGATTGGACACCCAAGGAATTTGCCAAGTTTGTGAATAATTACTTTTTACAAGGCCTGGCTCTCCCCGTGTATCATAATTCATATTCTCCAACCGAAACAAGCTGAGAGTCATCCATCACGTTCTCCAATTAAGAATTTTTGTGGGCAGAAATTCCAGTAGCTTAGTTACAATCTTTGCAAGATAAGAAGCGGAATGCACTTTCGGTTTTAAACTGCCACACCGCTCCTCCAAATTTCTCCCCACCCCCCAGTCTTCACGGCAACTCTAAAACAAGCATGGAAATGTTTTGTGAGTTGACATTTGGGCTCACTTGAGGTTGTAACGTGAGGACCACAACCGTGTAGTGCCGTTAAGAAGAAAAGAGGAACCGCAATGCCTTTTGTGTGGGTGCGCTTTAAAAAAAAGACAAGCAAAACTTTTGCAGTGGGCTAGGCAGATGTTGGTACCCAAACAAAGAAGCTTGCTATTTCAGCCACGTGCGGAGTTGAGCCACGCTCGTGTGGGAATCCTGGCAGAGGCGTCAACCAGTACAAGGCTGAGCTAATCCTGCGTCATAAGAAACAGAAGAGCGCATTAAAAACAAGGGCTCCTTTCAGTTCCAAGCCACTGCAGCGACATCCAGTTGTGGTCACCACACTATCAAAAAAGATGTTGAGACTCTAGAAAAAGTACAGAGAAGAGCAACCAGGATGATGAGGGGACTGGAGGTTAAAACCTACGAGGGACGGTTGCAGGAACAGGGCCTGGCTAGTCTAGGGAAGGGAAGGACCAGGGGAGACAGGATAGCGGTCTTCCAATATTTGAGGGGCTGCCACAGAGAGGAGGAAGGGGTCAAGCAATTCTCCAAAGCAAAAGAAAGAAGGAAGGAAGGAAGGAAGGAAGGAAGGAAGGAAAATCTGAGTCATGAATCATGGATGGAGAGAAGACATGTCTAGTTTAAGGAAAAGAAGGATAGTGGGGACATGATAGCAGTCTTCCAATATCTCAGGGTTTGCCCCAAAGAAGAGATGTAAAAAAAGAGGTTGAGACTCTTGAAAAAGTGCAGAGAGGAGCAACCAGGATGATGAGGGGACTGGAGGCTTAAAACATACGATGCACAGTTGCAGGAACTGGATATGTCTGGTTTAATAAAAAGAAGGACCTGGGGTGACATGATAGCAGTCTTCCAATATTTGAGGGGCTGCCCCAAAGAAGAGGGGGTCAGCCTGTTCTCCAAAGCCCCTGAAGGCAGGAGAAGAAGTAATAGATGGAAATTAAGCAAGGAGAGAAACAACCTAGAACAGTGGTGAGTAACCTTTTGGGCTCCTGTGGCCAAAATTGTGTGCGTACTTGCACGCTCATATGTCAGTACCCAGAAGGCAATGCGCTCCCCCCCCCATGTCCCCTACGCATGTGTGTGCAATCCCCACCCCCCACCCCCTTACCTGCACTGTGCCTCACAGCTGATTTTCTGCCGGTTTGAGGCCTTTTTCGACCTTCCCAGAAGCTTGAGGAAGGTTTCTGCAGGTTTTGCAGGCCGAAACAGGCCCGCTTTCGTCACTTCCGGCATTTCCGAAAAACAGGAAGTGACGAAACGGCCTAGTTTTCGGCCTGCAAAAGCCTTCCTCAAGCCTCTGAGAGGCCAAAAAAGGCCTCAAACCGACCGAAAATTAGCTGTTGAGGCACGTGCATGTACAGTGAGGTAAGTTTGCTGGCACAAATGGCTCTGCATGCCACCTGTGGCATGCGTGCCATCGGTTCGCCATCACGGACCTAGAGCTAAAGAGGAGTTTCCTGACAGAACCATTAACCAGTGGAACTGCTTGCCACCAGAACTTGCGGCGACTCCCATCACTGGAGGTATGTCTGTGGAGATTCTCAGTCATCCAGGTCATAGTTGCTTTTTCCAAAGGCAGCTGGACCGGATCTTTTTTCCTTGAAGGAAGAGGAAGAAAGAAAACTTCATCCATCAGAACTGTAGTTCTCCAGGCTTTTGGGACACATTCGCTGAATTTTGACCCTGTCAACTCATAAAACATTCCTATGCCTGTTTTAGTAGTTGCCATAAAAAAGGGGTGGGTGGGAGGAAGGAAATCTGGAAGAGCAGTGCAGCGGTTTGGAAGCGGAAGTACATTCCAACTCTTTATCTTTAAAAGATTGTAACTAAAATACCGGAGCTTTTGCCCGGGAATAGATTTAATGGAAGAACGTAATTGGAGAACGTGATTGATGACATCCAGCCCGTGAATGTGCTTAATTGGGGAATCTGATTTATGACACACCTGTGGGTGGGGACAGGGGACTGTAAATGATGTAGGCCAGAGTTGGCTTCATACAGGGCAGGGCCAGGATGTCACCTCTAATGAATCGTTGGAAGTTTTTTTTTATACAGTACATATAAAGTTTTTATTTATTTATTTTAACAACAAACATTGACAAATACCAACAAAAACCATCAAATAAAACCATCTTTCGTGTTGTACAGTTGGAGATAATACAGGGACACTTCTTGCTTATTTGACTTTGTGTTGACTTTGGGCCACGCCCCGGGTCATCGCAAAAGGTCGTAAAAATGGGGCAAAGCTCAGTTCACAAATTGCTCACTTAATAACAGAAATGTTGGGCTCAATTGTGTAAGGTGAGGACTACCTGTATAACTTGCTTTCTCCCAAAGAGCACCTGTCCTCGGTTAATGATAGATCAAACTACTTTAGATGTATACACCTGGTTCATAAATGATTAAAGGGTCTGGAACTTTCCCATCAACCGATTTATTTAGAAGACCATCTGTGCCTCCGCAAGCAGCTTTTAGCCTTAATCATTGATGCCTTCTCACCTGTCATCTCATAAATACAAGGGCAGAAAGAGTGCTTATGATATGGATTTATTCCAAAGTCCCTTCTCCTCCTGGCTGCTCTGTTCCAGTTCCTATGGAAGAGAGAACTACAACTTAATTACAACTCACAATAGAATTACAGCTTTAAAAGGGAATTACAACTTGCAATAGAAAACAATTGCATCCCACAGGAAAGAGACACCGGTGTTCAGAATGGGGGTGTTAAAATATAAGTTAGCTTTGAAATAATTTGGATAGGTAGGCAAGCGCAAATGCTCAGGCCCACTCTCTGTTCAGGAAATAGTTTGACCAGACATCCTGCGGTCTCCGGAACTTAAAATTACATTTATTGTACTACTAAGCTTACTAAGCAATAAATGTACGGTAATTTTAAGTTCTGGAGATCGCAGGATGTTTGTTTCTTGTTTTACAAGTATACCTGGAACTCCTATTTTTAGAATAGTTTATATATATATATGTATATGTTATTTTCCCACATCATTATAGTTTATATATATATATGTATATGTTCGGGTATTTTCCCACATCATTATAGTTGTGCTTTTAAAGTTGTAGCAACATTTCAGCAGAATTTCATCTGCCATCTATATATTTATATATATATATATATATATATATATATATATATATATATGTATGTATGTATGTATATGTATGTATGTATGTATGTATGTATGTGTGTGTGTGTGTGTATATGTGTGTGTAAATATATATGTATATATGTTTTCTTAAGTTTTCGCGGGTACTTACATGTATGGTATTCAGCTTTGTTCAGGTATTTTCCCACGTCATTATAGTTGTGCTTTTAAATATATGCATATATGTGTATATATGTGTATATATGTTTGTGCGTGTGTGTATATATATATATGTATATAGTATTCAGCTTTGTTCGGGTATTTTCCCACGTCATTATAGTTGTGCTTTTAAAGGTAGCAACATTTCAGCAGAATCTCATCTGCCATCATATATTTTATATGGCAGATGAGATTTTATATTTATATGCTAACTATGTATGTATGTATGTATGTATATGTATATGTGATATGTATATGTATATGTACCGTATTAAGTATGTATGTACACACACACACATATATATATATATGTGTGTGTGTGTGTATATATGTGTGTGTAAATATATATGTATATATGTTTTCTTGGATTTTATGTGTATTATGGTGGTATTCAGCTTTGTTCAGGTATTTTCCCATGTCATTATATATATATGCTTTCCTAAATGTCATTCATTCATATATATATATATATATATATATATATATATATATATATATATATATATATATATATATATTTTCTTAAGTTTTCCCACGCCATTGTGTGTGTTTTGTTGTTCAGCACGTTTCGCCGAGTAGTTGTCTTTTCATCAGGCTTCTGGACACAGAACATCTGCCATCATCAGCCTGATGATGGCAGATGAGATTCTGCTGAAACGTTGCTACAACTTTAAAAGAACTACAATGACGTGGGAAAACCACCGAACTACATGTAGCCGAATACCACATTATATATATATATATATATATATATATATATATATATATATATATATATATATATATATATATATATATGTATGTTCTTTCAATTATATATATATATATTATTTAAATATTATATATATATATTAATAATTATTAAATATATTAAATACATCAATTATTCCATTCTCTTGTACATACATATATATACCCTATTTACAATTACACTTTAACACTTCTACTTTTGCATTATATTTCCGTTCTGTTGTCTAACCAAACATACCATTTTTCCCAGCCCTTATAGTATTCTTTTTCTTCCCTCTCCTGCAATTCCATTGTGAATTTATTCATTTCTGCGCAATCCAATATTTTTTTTATAGTCGTGTGATCTCTGGGGGGTACTATCTAATTTCCAATTTAGAGCATATAATATCCTAGCTGCTGTTAATATGTGTATCCTTAACATTCAGTCTCTTTTGTATATTCACCTTCTAAAATAATTCTTTTCTACTTAGGAGTTTGGAGGGTGGGGATGAGGTAGAACAGTGACGGCGAACCTTTTTGTTGTGGTGTGCCGAAAGCGCAATAGTGTGTGTGTGTGTGTGTGTGTGTGTGTGCTAGCACCCACAATGCAATGCACCCAGCCCCCCCCCCCATGCATGTGCGCACAACCCCCCTTACCTGTACTGCGCACGCGTGCGCCTCCTAGCTGGTTTTCGGCCTGTTTGAGCCTTCCCGGGGGCTCGAGGGAAGCCTCTGCAGCCTTTGGAGGCCGAAAAATGGGTCCGTTTCGACACTTCTGGTTTCAGCACTTCCGGTATTTCCCGAAGGCCCCTTTTTTCGGCCTCCAAAGGCTTCAGAGGCTTCCCTTCAGGGAGAGCGAAGAAGGCCTCAAACAGGCCAAAAATCAGCGGGGAGGCACGCAGGTAAGTTTGGCTGAGGCTCGCGCGCCCGCACAAATGGCAGGCCATAGGTTGGCCATCACGGAGATGGAACCTGGAATATAGACTACCATAGCTGGAAGGGAACTTGGAGGTCTTCTAGTCCAACTCTCCCCTGCTCCAGGCAGGAAACCTACATCATTTCAGACAAACGGCTGTCCCATCTTTTCTTCAAAACTTCCAGTATTGGGACATCCACAACTTCTGGAGAAAAGCTGTTCCACTGATTAATTCTTCTCCCTGTCGGGAAGTTTCTTCTTCTAAGTTGGATCTCTCTTTAATGCTCCCAGCTTGGCAGCATTTGAACACATTCAGAGAATGCAGAGAATTTCCTTTAACAAGGAGCTGTCTTTGTGTGTGTGTGTGTGTCTGTGTATGTTTTTAATGGAGATCTAACGGTTTCGATTGCCAAGTTAAGCAAAAAAAAAAATCAGCATGTTTTCCAGTTAATAAATTGTTTTCATTTTTATCTCTCTCTCTGTCTGTGCAAATTTTCCAAGTGTCATTAGGACCGAGAGATTGTCGGGAGGCTGGGAACATGCGTAACAAGGGGAATACACACACACACACACATATGTACACAAAAGCGAAATACCCCTCATGCATCATCACAAAATCTCCAGAACCGTAAAGCCTACAAACTTGAAATTTGGCATGTATGTTCCTCTTGGCTTCTAGGTGCTCTCACTAAGAAAGGATTTTTCGAAATGACCATCAGAGCATTTAGAGTATTTCCTATATTATTATTATTATTATTATTATTATTATTATTATTATTATTATTATTATTATTATTAACACGCTCTGATGCTAAAGATTTCTACTCCCCCTCCCCACCTGAAAAGAAATCTCTTCCAAATGCAAAACACAAGCAGAGGAGAGGCGTTTCAGTTTCAGAGCACCAAGCAGCTTTAGTACAGAACAGTTGAGCTAAGCCATGCCCAGGCTCCTTGCTGTCTCCTTCTTGCTCACACAGCAAATACTGTTTCAGTTTCCAAACAGCCCTCAACTCTCTCACACACTGACAGGACACTAGCCAGATGAATACCAATGGATGCAGGTAGGCAGAGGCAGAATTTTCCCCCTTATTTTCCTCCCCAGGAACTAAGCCCGATCACATAGTTTCATAGCGAAGCACATGGATATCGAGCTAGTATATTAATAAATTCATAGCATCTCGGTGGCACAGTGGTTAGAGTGCAGTGCTGCAAGCTACTTCGGCTGCAGCCAGCTGCCTACAATTTGGCAGATCAAATCTCATCAGGCTTAAGGTTGACTCAGCCTTCCATCCTTCCAAGGTGGGTAAAATGAGGACCCAAATTGTTGGGGGCCAGAGGCTGACTTTAAACCACTTAGAGAGGGCTGTAAAGCACTGTAAAGCGGTATATAAGTCTAAGTGCTATTGCTACTCCTTCCTTCCTTCCTTCCTTTCCCCTTCCTTCTTCCTTCCTTCCTTCTTTCCTTCCTTCCTTCTTCCTTCCTACCTTCTTCTTCTTTCCTTTTTCCTTCCTTTTCTTCCTCCTTCCTTCTTCCTTCCTTCCTTCCTTCCTTCCTTCCTTCCTTCCTTCTTTCCTTCCTTCCTTTCCCCCATTCTCCTTCCTTCCTTCTTTCCTTCCTCATTCTTCTTCCTACCTTCTTCTTCCCCATTCTCCTTCCTTTCCTTCCTCCTCCTTCTTCCTCCTTCCTTCCTTCCTTCCTTCCTTCCTTCCTTCCTTCTTCCTTCCTTCCTTCCTTCCTTCCTTCCTTTTCCCCCATTCTCCTTCTTCCTTCCTCCTTTCCTTCCTCATTCTTCTTCCTACCTTCTTCTTCCCCATTCTCCTTCCTTTCTTCCTCCTTCTTCCTTCCTTCCTTCCTTCTTTCCTTCCTTCCTTCCTTCCTTCCTTTCCTTCCTTCCTTCTTTCCTTCCTTCCTTCTTCCTACCTTTCCCCCATTCTCCTTCCTTCCTTCCTTCCTTTCCTTCCTCTTCTTCTTCCTACCTTCTTCTCCCCCATTCTCCTTCCTTCCTTCCTCATTCTTCTTCCTACCTTCTTCTTCCCCATTCTCCTTCCTTTCTTCCTCCTTCCTCCTTCCTTCCTTCTTTTCTTCCTTCCTGCCCTCCTTCCCTCCCTCCCTCCTTCCTTCCATGTTGGCACAGTGGTTGAGAATGTAGTAGAGCAGGCTAACTCTGCCCACTGTCAGCAGTTCAATCTTGACTGGCTCCAGGTTGACTCAGCCTTCCCTCCTTCTAAGGTGGGTAAAATGAGGACCCAGATTGTTGGGGGCAAGAGGCTGACTCTGTAAACAGCTTAGAGAGGGCTGGAAAGCACTGTAAAGCGGTTTATAAGTCTAAGTGCTTTTGTTATCTCATCCTGAAATGGCTGCCAGGAAGAAGAGTTTAAAATTCTTCAAATAAATTACACCCATTAAGCCCAGTAATTAAAAAAAAAACAGCTGGAAGTTTTATTCCAGTTTCCAAGAATCTATAGCTGACCCCCAAACCTGACATTAAAAGCACCTTAGCGAAATATATGTGATTCTTCCTTGCTGGTGGATAAATGCCTCCGATTTGCAATTTGGTGGAATTGTTTGTGGACATCCTGAATTATTCCCTTTGCAACAAACATGTCACATCCTGTTTTGGGAAGAACACGCCTCAAATTTCCTGGAACAGCCTACTTTTAGGGAGAAAAAGCATTAATTTTGGCATGGTTCAACCCTAACATGTCAACTTCAAACAGTGCCAAAATCAAATCCAACTCCATTCAACCCCCGTTGTCTTTGACTTAACGACCGCAATAGGAACAAGGATTTCCATTATCAAGCAAGGCGGGGTTAAGGGAGTCGGGCCCAATTTTGCAACCTTTTTTTTTTTTTTGCCATGGTTGCTAAGTGAATCATGCGGTCGTAAAGCCAAACCAGCTTCCCCTTCTTTATTTTTGCTTGCCGGGGAGGCAGCTGGGAAGATTTCAAATGGGGATGACGTAACTCCTGGACTTTGCAACTATCTGAATTTCGATCACAGGACTGGGAATGCTGCAACGGTCATAAGTGCGAGGACTGTTCATAAGTTGCTTTTTTCAGTGCCATGGTAACTTCAAACGGTCATTAAATGAACAGTTATAAGTGCGTGCACTCACCTATAACAGAAATGAGCAAGGGAAGGACTTTGCTCCTGACTTTTTCATCCACTTTGAAAGTTCGCAAATCAATCTTTATTTTTATTTTTAAAGAAATGTCCTGGTTTAAAAAAGCAAATGTCCTTGGGGTTGCGACTGGTCGGACATGACTTCGCAGCTAACAAAAAAACACACTCCTGGCTTACTGGATTTTGACAGCAGTGCAGAGAGTAAAATCTCAAGTTCACTCACTTCCTTGACCCAAACTTTCAAAATAAGTTCCTTGCAGAAGCTTCGTCTTGGGGCCTTGTTATCTCTGGCGACAGTGCCATTTTGGTGGCGTTTTCTGACTCACAACTTTTTTTTGACTTCCCCAAAGTGGACAGTGGCCTAATTACCAAAAAACCAAGAAGGGCATCTCTTGGGCATTGAAACCTGGTCTTGGAGAGTGGGGGGTGTCACCCCTGCGTGGAATGTGAGCTGGGGTGGGATTCTCCCTGGTCGGACCGGTTCTATAGAACCGGTTGTTATGATTCTGCCCAGTTCGGAGAACCGGCAAATCGTGCCACTGGTTGGCCTCACCCCTCCCGTCCCTGCCCACTCACTCCTTACCTGGCAATGCGCGCCATCAAACTTGCCCGCTAAGTTGCTCTTTTTCCTTTTTTGTTCCCCTGACCATCAGCTGTTCTGCTGTGCCGGGAGATTTAGATTCGTTAGAAAGCAGGAAATCCTTGGATTTCTTGCTTTCTAGCTAATCTAAAAGCAGAGCTGAACCTTCCTTAGGACTGAAGTTTCTATTTTTCAGTGCAGACTCAGGCAGCAGATTGCAGAAAGGTAGATCTCTGAGTGAACCTGTGATTCTGTGAGCAACTCAATCTGCCTGCCTGCTTTGCCTGATTTTGGGTAAAAGTTTCTTTCTTTTTTAATAAAAAAAAATCAATATTTACATAAATATTTACAATATTTATATACAAGCCATGCCGAGCCAGTCACATGACCACCAAGCCACACCCACAAATTAGGCCACGCCCACAGAACCGGTTGTTAAGAAATTTGAATCCCAACCCTGAATGTGAGTAAATATCCTTCCAACCAGATCTTTGCATTGCAACTCATTGCAAGTTCTTTCAAAGAGGCCTTGGGAGTTGGCAGTCTCGTCTTTCAGACCGGACACTGGGATGGAGCTGGGCTGAAATGTATCCCAGGCATTTGAAGGTAACTAGGGGCTGCCCCAGAGAGGAGGGGAGAGGGTCAAGCTGTTTTCCAAGGCACCCAAAGGCCAGACAAAGAATAATGGATGGAAACTGAACAAGGACAGAGATTCAACCTGGAAATAAGGAGACATTTTCTGACAGGGAGAACAATCCACCCATGGAACAGAAGTTGCCTTCAGAAGTTGTGGGCGCTTCATCCCTGGAGGCTTTCAAGAAGAGATTGGACTGCCCTCTGTCAGCAATGATGTAGGGTCTCCTGCTTAGGGGGTGGGGGTTGGACTAGATGACCTCCAAGGGTCCCTTCCAACTCTGTTCATCTGAAAAAGGGTAGTCCTCGACTTACCAGCCCTTTGCAACGGCCGTAAGCGAGAAATGGCCATAAATCCCCCCCTTTTTTTCCCACTGTGCCATTCTGACTTCAAACAGTCACTAAATGAACTGTTGTTAAGTGGACTATCTAGGAGGACTATCTATAGCCCCAAGAAAGTTGTATGGAGGCAGGGATGCTGGCAAAAGA
This sequence comes from Notechis scutatus, assembly GCF_049901735.1. Classification (NCBI taxonomy): domain Eukaryota; kingdom Metazoa; phylum Chordata; class Lepidosauria; order Squamata; family Elapidae; genus Notechis; species Notechis scutatus. The sequence continues at coordinate 2,684,005 of NC_142013.1, read as the reverse complement.
GGTCTAAAAGTCAAGATGGCAGCCACAACTGTAAGAGTAAAGCCACGGCTTTTTTTTTTTTTTTTATGTTCGCAGACCAGGATGAATCACTTGATGTGATGCTTACAGGCCCACCCAGAGTGGTTTATTTGTCAACTTCACGATGTTTTATCGGTTGTCTTCGCAACGGAGCCCAAAATTTCTATTGCTAAATGAATTTAGCCAAGAGTAAGACAAATTTCTTGTGTGTCCAATCATACTTGGCCAATAAAGAATTCTATTCTATTCTATTCTATTCTATTCCATATTCTATTCTATTCTATTCTTCATTCTATTCTATTCTATTCCATTCCATTCCATTCCATTCCATTCCATATTCTATTCTATTCTATTCTATTCTTTTCTTATTCTATTCTATTCCTAATTCTTATTTCATTTCTACTCT
>NC_142013.1:2386081-2391081 GCF_049901735.1 Notechis scutatus | reverse complement strand
GTCCTTGATTTACAACCATTCGTAGAGTGACTGTTTGAAGTTACAATGGCACTGAAGCAAAAGGGACTTGGGATTGTTTTCCCCACTTATGACTGTTGCAGCATCTCCAGGGTGACCTGATCAAAATTCAGAGACTTGGCAACTGGTTCCTATTTATGACGGTTGCAGTTTTTCCCGGGGTCACGAGATCCCCTTTTGCAGCCTTCTGACAAGCCAGATTCGCTTCATAACCAGGTTGCTGACTTAACAACTCTAGTGATTCACTTAATGGCTACAGCACAGAAAGGTCATAAAATGGGGCAAAAGTCACTTTAGCAACCGTCTCGCTTAGCAAGGGAAATTTTGGGCTCCATTTTGTGGTCGTAAGTCAAGGACTACCTGGATTCTTTCTACAAAAATCCAAGCTGCACATTTCTGTAGCGTATGGTGGCTGCATTCTTACAACCAGTTTAACCCAGTTCTGTGCAAACAGTCAGTGTTAATTTGGGGAAGATATTTAGCTCAGTTTAGCAAGAGATGGAGATTTGTTTTGGGGACTCTGCCAATCTAGAAAAATGAGAGAATTCAGTACAGGTGAGTCCTCGACTTACGACCACAATTGAGTTCAGGATTTCTGTTGCTAAGCGAGACACCTGTTTTAAGCGGCCAGAATTTCCTTTTGCTAAGCAAGTTGGTTGTTAAGTGAGTCATGCAATCTTTTTGCCATGGTTAAGCGAATCACAGCAGTTGTTAAGTGCATCATGCCGGCGTTAAGCAAATCTGCTTTTACCAGGAAAGCCAGATTCACTTAATAACCGTTTCATTGACTTTAAACAGCCTTCGTGATTCACAATTGCGGCATGACAAGTCGTAAAATGGGACAAAACTTACTTAACAACTGTCTTGCTTTAACAACAGGACCGAACCCTGCTTGTAAGTCGAGGACTACCTGTATGGGTTGATCTGCTGCAAATCCACAAATGGGCAAGGCCTTCAGAGCTAGAGTTGCCCGTCTGGAAGGCATCCCTGAGGTCATCTGGCCCACCCCCTTGCTTACTAAAGGAATCCACACTGAAGCGTCCCCAGCCCAGCTTCTGCGGAAGAAGAGCCAGCCGCTTCTCTGCATAGTTACTGAGGGATGTTTCTTGGAATAGATTGTGCTTACAATTTACAGTTGTAACGGCACCCAAGGCCAGGAAACGGTGTGACCTCTACCACTGTCGTTGCAGACGTCACAAGAATTTTTTTTAAAAAGTTTTCTGCTTGGGAGGAGAAAATTCCAGGGTCTTCTCAAGTTTCTGGGACAAACAGTTCAGGAAAACATGCATCACTTATTTGGGTGTCTCTAGTAACCAAAGAATGTTCCCACAACCAGCTGGATTGTACGGCAAGAATATTAAAAATATTGCTAGAAGATAGCATCGCGAAGGGACTTCAACGGGAACAATAGTATATATCTTACCTGGGAGTGAATGAGCCAGAAATAATTCAGATTATTTGCAGTGGTGGGATTCAATTCATTTAACAACTGGTCCTCTCCTGCTTGGGTGCGGGGTTGGACTAGATGACCTACAAGGTCCTTTCCAACCCTGACTATCTGTTATTGTCTGTTATCTCTGCCGTCATGGTTTCTTCCAACAACCAGTTCAACAAACTGCTCAGAAAGTTAACAACCGGTTCCCCGAAACCGGTGGAAACCGGCTGAATTCCACCACTGGATTATTGGCACCTGTTACAGGAAATCTGCATGCATGGGTTGGAGGGGGAAAAAAATCAGGATTTCTGAGAGAATAGAATGAAAATAATTGAACCGTGTATCTTTTTTTTTGGGGTGGGGGATATGGAGAACGAGTTAAAACAAGGAAATATTTTATCTGTAAGAAACCAGCCTCGTTGCTTTCCTCCACAGTACTCATTCCCCACGATCCCCAATTCGTATGTTTCACCGCTGGGGGGTGATGAGAATCAAGAGTAGAAAGTTGTTGGTTTTTGCGTTCTCAATTTCAAATTTTCAACAATTTGCCTTTGCAATTTTTAACCCCCTTGCAGGAACGGACCAGCTGGGCTGGTCCTGCTTTGCTCTCATTTTAATATTTATCATACCGCCTAATTTTTAAGCTGTAGGATGGTAATGTAGATTAGTCCGACTTATGACTGCAATTGAGCCCGGTGTTCTGGTTGTAGGTTAGGTTATGCTGGTGATCTTTTTTTGCAATGGTTGTTAAAAGTGAGCGCCGATTTTATGACCTTGTTTGCAATGTTTGTTAATTGAACGCCGATTTTGCGACCTTTATCTGCAATGGTTGTTAACCAAACCCAGTGTTTGCAGTGGGGCATTTTTTGAGGGGAACCATCCATGAATGCTAGTTTATGAACCTTTTTCGCCTGGTTGAGGTCCGTCATAACTTTGAATTGTTGATAATCAACTGGTCATAAGTTGAGGACTACCCCAAGACCTGTGATGGCGAACCTATGGCACGCATGCCACAGGCAAACTTACCTCACAGCTGATTTTTCGGCTGGTTTGAGGCCTTATTCGGCCTCCCAGAGGCTTGGAAAAAGCCTCTGCAAGGCTTTGCAGGACGAATAGTAGGCCCATTTCATCACTTCCTGTAATACCGGAAGTGATGAAATGGGCCTATTATTCGTCCTGAAAAGCCTCTTGGAGGCTGAAAAAGGCCTCAAACCAGCCGAAAAATCAGCTGTGAGGTGCAGTGTGTGTGTGTGTGTGGGGGGGAGATTGTGTGCGCATGCGCAGGGGGCGTGGGGAGGGGTGCGTGCTTGCATTCTGGGTGCTGGTACACGAGTGCGTGCACAATTTTTAGCACACGAGCCCCAAAAGTTTAGCCACTACTGCTCTCAACAGAACCTGGGTATTCCCTCAGCCTCGGTGCCTTCCCTTCTCAAATTTTACCCGCTCCTGAAGAAAGTGTCAAGCATTAGGTAAATGTTTACCGCCGTGTTTCTTGAGTTTGGCCCCTGTAAGACTTTTGGACTTCAACTCCCAAAATTCCCCAGCCACCCATGAATTCTGGGAGTTGAAGTTCAGACCTCTTAAAAGGGCGGAGGTTGAGAAAGGCTGCTCCCCTGCCTCAAACATGACAACACCATCAAAGAAATGTGCTTGAATTCGTGAAAAATATAACATCGTTTTTATTGTATAAAAACCTAGACTCACAATAAAAAAAGAACTAAAAATACTTTGTAAATAAATTAGCACGGTTCCATTTGGAGGCATTATATTTCCCCAATATAAAAAAATTGAGAAACCAGGACAATCAAGGCCTATATACAATCAGAGTCACACATTTGCCCAGCTGGATGCAAATTTCCAAAGCAGTTGGCTGCTTTTTTTGCTGTGAAGGGCTGGGAAAAACGTCCATGGATGGAGAGAACGAAGGAGGGCCCCCGTTTGCATATAAAATGGCATCCTAAACCCATAACAGCTCTCCTACAACCACGCCTTTATCCAGGATAGCCAGATAAGCCAGAAACCTGCAATCGATTGGAGAGATTGGTGCTGGAAAGAAAAACAATTTTTAAAAGTTGTTCGGGAAAAGGATATCTTTTAAACCCCGGACACTCAGGTGTTCACTTGCAAATTCCTTCGGGCAGAGAATCCAGAAAAGGATGGTACTTTTTTTTCCATGGGAGACAAATGGAAAGAAATGAAAAGGTAAACGAGAGATCCCGGGTGGATTTTTAAAGAGAGAGGGAAGGAGGGAGGGTGCCTGTACGAAGGTACAGAATGCAAATTTTTGGAGATGCAGCTCTTTGGAACGAATCTGTTCCTCTCCAATGCTCAAAAAAAAGAAAGAAAGAAAGAAAGAAAGAAAGAAAGAAAGAAAGAAAGAAAGAAAGGAAGAAAGAAGGAAGGAAGGAAGGAAGGAAGGAAGGAAGGAAGGAAGGAAGGAAGAAAGGAAGAAAGAAAGAAAGAAAGAAAGAAAGAAAAAGAAAGACATGGAGCTAAAAGATTTGAGAATGGTGGGGGAGATAATTCCGTTGCTGCAATGCAGCTTTTTGTCCCCTATCTTCCTATCGCTAAGGTGACAATCAGTTTTGTCTGGCAGGTAGATTCTCTTCAAAGTGACACTAATATTTAAGGAAGAAAGGAGGGAAGGAAGGAGGGAGGGAGGGAAAGACAGAAGGAAGGAAGACAAAAGAGAGAAAAAGAAAAAGAAAGAAATAGAAAGGAGAGAAAGAAAGACAAAGAGAAAGAAGAGCAAACAGAGAGAAAGTGGAAGAAAAAGAGAGAAAGAAAGAAAAAGAGAGAAAGAAAGGAAAATAAAAGAAAGAGCAATCTGTAACCCTCTGCTATGAGGGGTGGAAGAAAGTGGGGAAGATGCTAAAGTCCCATGCCAGGGGCCCTGGGTGTCATTTTGCCCAGAGGGGCACCTTCGCAGCTCTCATGCCAGTCCTGTCAATACTCATGCGAGGAGGTGGAACATGACTCTGGAAAGAAGGTGGTGTGGGCAGGATAGGACCATGATGGCGAACCTATGGTATGCCACCACAGGTGGCACCCAGAGCCATTTGTGTGGGCACGCGAGCTCCAGGCCAACTTACCTCACTGGGCCGAAAAACAGGGCCGTTTCATCACTTCCTGTATTTCTGGAAATACCGAAAGTGGCTAAACGGACCCGTTTTTCGGCCTACAAAGACTACAGAGGCTTCCCTCGAGCCTCTGGGAGGCCGAAAAAGGCCCGAAAATCAGCTGTGTGAATGCACAGCGCAGGTAAGGGGGAGGGGGTGCGAGGATCGTGCGTGTATGCGCAGGAGGCATGGGGGAGTCCTGCGCATTATGTTCTGGGTGCTGGCACGCAAGCAGGCACACAATTTTCGGCACAGGAGCCCCAAAAGGTTAGCCACCACTGGGTTAGGAGTTAGTTGTCCTGGTGTGCTGCCCACCCCAAACCCCAAATTGCCTTTTAAATGACTTGATGCAGGGGATGCCAACGTTCATTATCTTGGTTCAGGTGTGTCTCTACGTTCTTCCAGGAGAACAAAGTGCTGGTTTTATT
>NC_142013.1:2213581-2228581 GCF_049901735.1 Notechis scutatus | reverse complement strand
AAAAGAGAGGATTTCCCCCTGTGCAAACAGCCAGATCTGAGTAGGCACTGGGTCCCATGTTCAAGATCCAGTGTGTCTTCCAGGAATTTTTCTCCAACGGACAGGGGTTCAAGTAGATGCCCAGATCTGCACGCTTCTTTAGGTTGGTGGGATGGGAGAAGATCAGCCACGATTCGGGAGTCTTTGAGGAGGCCAAGGAAGACTCAGACCCCCGTTGTGGAGAAGGAAAACTCACCATGCTACCTTGACAACCCTTACTAGGCCCCTCCAGCTTCTGAGACTTGGAGGGGGCTTCGAAGAGATGTCCACCATCTCTGCTGAAGGCTTCGACCCGTCTGTCATGGCTACGGGAATTGCAGTATAACACCAGGCTATTATTCTGGTCCATCAACTCAGCCATTTGGCACTCCAGTGTTTGCAGTGGTTTTTGGAGAAGGTGGCCCTTCTGCCATGTCTTCCCACCATCATTGCTATAGAAGGCGAAGGAGCAAGGTTTGGTGCCACAGCAGAGTGGGTGTCCAAACACACGTGTGTGGATGTAATAAACATAAGCTGGGATGACCAGCCTCCCGGAGCTCAACTGCACCCCGTGGCCGGGTCCTACAGCAAACGTGACCCAGTTGCTCACATCATCTCCAATCACCTCTTCGGTCAAGTCCGTCATTGGGCTCCAAGCACGTCCACCATCTTTGCTGAAGATGTAGCCCAGCCTGGCAGCGTTTCTCCCTGTCTTGATCTGATGCTGTTCTGACACATTGGCCTCCACACAGATGAAGAACAAGAAAATTGTGCCTTCCTTTGCATCGTACACTGGACACGGATTCATGGTGCGATAGTTGGATAGGACCGCAGTTTCCAGAGTTTGCAGGGGACCCCACTAGAGAGAAGATATTAAATGGTCAGATATTAAATTGTCCATCAAATCCTGGCAAATCATGTTGGCTTTCTTTGGCGAAAAGGAAGAAAAGGCTTGGGACTTATTGCAGCTATTTCACTGCCTATTTTGCACTAAATCATGTTTTGTTTTAAGCCAGCATGCCAGCATTCTACTTCATGCAGCCAGCTAAGCTATAAATTGATTTGTATACAAGCCACAGTGTTCTTTCATGCACACTAGGTATAAATCATGGTTTTAATTTATGCATAACACTAAGTATAACTCGCAAGTTTGTTTATAAGCCACAGTGTTCTAATTCATGCACAGCACTAAGCCATAAACCATACTTTGTATACATAGAACGAAGAATAATAGAAGGGACCTGGAGGTCTTCTAGTCCAACCTCCTGCTCGAACAGGAGACCCTATATACCATTTCAGACAAATGGTGTCCAGTCTCTTTTTGAAAGCCTTCAGTGATGGAGCACCCACAACTTCTGAAGACAAGTTATTCCATTGGTTGATTACTCACCATTAGGAAATTTCTCCTTAATTCGAGGTTGCTTTTCTCCATGGTTAGTTTCCATCCACTGCTTCTTGTCCTGCCTTCAAGGTGCTTTGGAGAATAGCTTGACCCCCTCTTCTTTATGGCAGCTCCTCAACTATTGGAAGACTGCTATCATGTTACCCCAGTCCTTCTTTTCACTAGAGTAGACATACCCATTTCCTACAACCCTTCTTCTTGTGTTTTAGCCTCCAGCCCTCTAATCATCCTTGTTGCCCTTCTCTGCACACTTTCCAGAGACTCAACATCTTTTTTATACTGTGGTGACCCGAACTGGATGCAGTATTCCAAATGTGGTCTTACTAAGTCTACAGCTTTGTAAAATGGTACTAACTGCTTCAGTTATATGTCCCTCTTTTCATTTTTGTATACTTATTCTTTTTTCCCCTCTCAGTTGGTCTGAGAGTTCTTTGTGCAACCATGATGGGTTTTTTTCTTGTTTTTCTATTTTAGTGGTATTGAACTGATCTGGGCTTTTATAATAATATTTTTCAGAGTTTCCCAAGCTTCTTTAGTTGATTTCTCCTTTAAGATTTTCATCCATGGGAACCTTCCCAAGTTTTCTCTAAGTTTGTTAAACTCAGCTCTTTTAAAGTCTAAGAAACTGGTCTGATATGTTGTTTGTGTCTGTTTTATATTGAATTCTAATATGACATGGTCAATCATCATATTTATGATTTTCATCTATGGAATCTTTCCTAAGCTCTCTTGTTTAAAAAGCTCTTTTGTTAAAATCAGCTCTTTAAAAGTTTAAGACACAGGTTGGATTGTAATCTATTGCAATAATTCCAATATGATGTGGTCACTCTCGCCCCAAGTTCTGGCAACTTCAGCTCCCTCTAACACTTTTTCCCTGTTAGTAACAATAGCAATAGCCCTTAGATTTATATACCGCTTCACAGTGCTTTAGAGCCCTCTCTAAGCAGTTTACATAATCAGCATTTTGCCCCCAACAATCTGGGTCCTCATTTCACCAACCTCAGATGGAAGGCTTGAGTCAATCTTGAGCTGCTCAGAACCGAATAGATGAACTGCAGGCAGTCGGCAACAGCAGAAGTAGCCCGCAGTACTGTATTCTAACCACTGTGCCACATGGCTCATACAAATTTCTTGTATCTCCTATTTTGTAATTGGGTTTTCCATCCTTCCCATCGCTCTCTACCTCCTTATGTTTTCCTTTTTTAATTTCTACTTTCTCTTTAGTCCTTATATTATCTCTTTATATGATTATCTAGTGGCTTTTGCTGGGAATTAGGTTCTAATTGGTCCCATTCCCCCTCTCATTTTAAAGTTTAAAGCCATTCTGAAATAAGATGACATTTTGTTTTCCAAATATATTCTTTCCAGTTCTTTTGAGGTGCAGTCCATCCCTTGCCAACACCAGTGTTTGTGTATAAACGCAAGGGTGCGATTCTACCAGTTCACACCTATTTGCTAGAACCGGTTGTTAACATTCTAAGCAGTTCGGAGAACCGGTTGTTAGAAGAAATTACTGGCCTAATCCTGTAAGGAAGGCAGGAAGGAAGCATTCTGGTGTTGCTTACAGCAGTGGCCCCCAACCTTTTTTGAACCAGGGACTGGTTTTATGATTCTTCCACGGACCAGTACCTTCTACTACTAGTCCCTAAAGCAGCGCGGAGCTGCTTTAGCCGGGCTTCTCTCTCCCTTCTCAGTCTCTCTCACCTTCCTCAGTGACCTGTCGCCCTTCTTCTTTCCAGCCTCGGGCAAAAAAAAAAAAAAAGACTTGGCGCAGCCGGCTAGAAAGCACGCCTGAATTCCTCGCAGCTTCCCGCCTCTGCCTGCAAGGAAGTGGGCGGCGGGGGTGGGGTGGGGGTGGGGGGCGAGGGGTGCAAGCATGGGCCGGGAAGCGCGACCTTCCCCAGGAAAGTCGGAGACACAGCCGCCGCTGCAGCTACTGCTGCTTCTTTGCGCTCTGGCGACGGACGCCGTGGCGCTCCTTCAGCGCCTGTGCTCAATCTGTTCCTCCGGGTCGTGGTGCAGCAGCAATAGCAACAGCTTTATCTACGCACGTGCGTGTGTGTGGTTGACGGGGGAGAAGGAGAAGGAGAGGAAAAGGGAGACTAGCGCTGGGCATACCGTAGCGCTCTTTTCTCCCTCTCTCCCCCTCGCGGTGCCCAAGCTTTGCGGCCGGGTAAAAAATGGTCCACGGACCGGTACCGGTCCAGGGACCGGTGGTTGGGGACCCCTGGCTTACAGAAACTGCCTCTCCGTTAACCCTTATTACATTCTTGGCAGGACTAGACTTCCTGTCTCAGGAATCGATTTTACAGTTGACAACGTTGAAAAAGCACTACGCAACCTAAAACCATCTCTATCTATTGGACCAGATGGAATATGTGCCTACTTCTTAAGAAAGCTATCCACTGCCATAGCCAAACCTCTAAGCATAATCTTTGAAAAATCTTTCAGAACCAGCTCCTTGCCCAACCTATGGTTACAAGCCACAGTCATCCCCATCTTCAAAAGGGAGACCCAAGCCTAGTTGAAAATTACAGACCAATCTCCTTATGCTGCGTCACCTGTAAAGTCATGGAATCAATTATTAACCAATCCATCATCCTCCATTTAGAGACAAACAACCTACTCTCCAATAAACAATTTGGTTTCAGAAAAAAACTATCCTGTAATCTGCAACTCTTACACTGCAAAAACATATGGACTACACAACTCGACCAGGGCAAAGCAATAGACGCAATCTACATAGACTTCTGCAAAGCCTTTGATTCAGTGGTACACGACAAACTACTCCTAAAAATAAAATCTTATGGTATCTCTGGACAACTGAATAACTGGATAGAAGCATTCCTGTCAAACAGACAACAAATGGTCAAAATTGGGAACGCCCTATCAAATCCAGTACCTGTCAACAGTGGTGTTCCCCAAGGCAGTGTTCTAGGACCAACTCTCTTCATAATCTACATAAACGACCTTAGTGATCATATCAAGAGCAATTGCGTTCTCTTCGCTGATGATGTAAAGCTGTTCAACACCACAGACAATACTACTACCCTACAAAAAGATCTAGACTATGTATCTGAATGGTCTAACATATGGCAACTTCAAATCTCAACAAATAAATGCTCTGTCTTACATATTGGTAAAAAAAATCAGAAAATAAAATACAAGCTGAATAGTCAAGATCTTGTTGATGACCCAAGCTCTGTAAAGGACCTGGGAATACTCACCTCTAATGATCTAAGTGCTAGAGCCCACTGCAACTACATAGCCAAAAAGGCATTAAGAGTTGTTAACCTAATCCTACGCTGCTTTTTCTCTGGTAATATCTCACTACTAACCAGAGCATACAAAACATTTGCTAGACCAATACTCAAATACAGTTCATCAGTCTGGAATCCTTATCACGTATGTGATATTAACACAATTGAGAAAGTCCAGAAGTATTTCACAAGAAGAGTTCTCCACTCTTCTACCCGTTGTAGAATACCTTATGCCACCAGACTCGAAATTCTAAAACTAGAAAACCTCGAATTACGCCGTCTTCGGTCCGACTTAAGCATGGTATATAAAATCATACATTGCAATGTCCTACCTGTCAATGAATACTTCAGCTTTAACCATAACAACACAAGAGCACACAACAGATACAAACTCAAAGTAAACCGCACCAAACTTGATTGCAGGAAATACGACTTCAGCAATAGAGTGGTCAATGTCTGGAATACTCTACCCCAGGGATCCCCAACCTTTTCGACGCGCGGCCCGGTTCCGGCGTCAGCTGGCGCCGCCATCTTTTTTTGAAAATCACTTCCGGTGACGTCACGGAAGTGATTTTCGTCAAAAAGCGGCGCCAGCTTCTGGTGAGCTTTTTCGGGTAGAAATGGCTTTCTACCCGGAAAAGCTCACCAACGCTGGCGCCGCCATCTTTTTGATAAAATTGCTTTTTTACCAAAAAAGATGGCGGCGCCAGCAACCAGCGGCCCGGTAAGGCTTGTTCCGGCCCGGTACGGTCCATGGACCGGGGTTGGGGACCCCTGCTCTACCCGACTCTGTAGTCTCTTCCCCAAACCCCAAAAACTTTAACCTTAGACTGTCTACTATTGACCTCACCCCTTTCCTAAGACGTCTGTAGGGGGCGTGCATAAGCGCACCAATGTGCCTACCGTCCCTGTCCTATTGTTTCTCTTATTCTTTTATTTTTCTTATATGTACCCATTTCATATATTCACAACTATGTATACACTTGTACTTATTATCTTGTAAACAATTGACAAATCAAATAAATAAATAAATAAAAATAAACTTCTCTGGAGTTAATTTCCCCTCCTTTGCTGGTACTTTGCTTGTGTGGAGTAACCATTCAAAGTTACAATGGCACTGAAAAAAGTGACTTATGACCCTTTTTCACACTTACGACTGTTGCAGCATCCCTACAGTCATGACAGGCCAGGCGAGGAGATGTGTACCTCGATGTGAGTGATATTGAATTGGCCACACCCAGCCAATAACATGACCACTAAGCCATATCCACCCAGTCACATGACCACCAAGCCACGCTCCCAACTAAGCCACGCCCACAGAACTGGTTGTTAAAAATTTTGAATCCCACCCCTGCATAAACGTCTTGCATAAAAGAACACTGCAGCTTGTGAAATTTATAGCTTAGCATTGTGCATGAATTAGAATACAAGCCAGTGTTCTAATTCATGCACAACACTAGACGCCCTTCTATCTCAGCCTATTTCCCAAACTTTTGATTTGATAATCTTGTCTGGAATCCCTCATTCACTAAGCCACGATGAAATAAGCTCAGGCTAATACTGTATAAAACAAACTTAGCATGCTGTACTAGGGTAGCAACTCGGATCTGTGCTAGTCTGGTTCAAGCGGTTGTGTGAACGCAGTCATACGACGACATGATATGGAAAGACAATCTACGGGGTGCTTGGACTCCACCTGAAAGGTGGAAGATGGAACGAGCAGAGAATCACGGCTGCTTTGGGGCTGCAGGGTTACCTTCACGGACAGGCCCTCTTTCCGTCCACGTCGCATCACCAGTAACTTGGCGTGTTCGTCCCGGGGAGAAGAGCGCTCCTCCGCAAAGGCCAGGAAGGTGGACTCCGAAGGCAGGTAGAGCAGAGCAGGGATGCGGTAAGTGAGGTCCCCCTCCTGGCGGAAGACGGTCACCTTCTCAGAGACCCCCAAAGTCTCAGCCATCTTTTCTGGAGGCGGGAAAATTCCAGGAGGGGGAAAAAAGAGACGTCAGATCACGCCGACATTTCTAACCTTCAGCAATAGAATTTTCAGCTCGTCGGAATGCTCTGTTGTCAGAGTTAAGGTAGGAGGACTTTAACTCCCAGAACTCCCTGGGAGAATTCTGGGAGTTGAAGTCCACCCATCTTCGAGCCCCTGAGGTTGAGACACGTGAGGTTAGGCAAAGGCAAGCCCCTGAAAAACAAGCAGGAGGAACAGAATTTCAATAGAAGAAAATACCTGTAATTCGGCGTTGCCCCCAAAACGCTTCTTCAAGAGGCGACTGGACTTTCTGGTTCTTCTTTGCAGAGGTTTCGCTTCTCATTCAAGAAGATTCTCTTGCCTTTTAAATATAGGAAGTCCTCAACTTACAACCACCAAAGAGTACAAAACGTATGTTGCTAAGCGAGACATTTGTTAAATGAGTTTTGCCCAGTGGTGGGATTCTGTTTTTTTTACTACCTGTTCTGTGGCTGTGGTTTGGTGGGCGTGGCTTGGCGGGTGTGGCAGGGGAAGGATACTGCAAAATCCCCCTTCCCTCCCCACCCACTAACCTGCTTTCCAGCTCCCTTCTCCTGTGCGGGGCAACCAAAGACCCAGCAGATCAGCTGTGGCCGTGGCTTGGTGGGCGTGGCTTGATGGGTGTGGTGTTCTGTGGGTGTGGCGTGGTGTGGTGGGCATGGCATGGCGTGGTTGGTGGCTGTGGCTTGGTAGGTGTGGCAGGGGGAAGGATACTGCAAACTCTCCATTCCCTCCCCACCCCACTAACCTGCTTTCCAGCTCTGTTCTCCTGTGCAGGGCAACCAAAGAAAAGCCAGCCAATCAGCTGGGACTTGATGGGAGGTGGAGAATAGATGGGGGCGGGGCCAGTCAGAGGTGGGATTGGCCAGTTCTCCGAACTACTCAAAATTTCCACTATCGGTTCTCCAGAACCGGTCCGAACCGGTTGAATCCCACCTCTGGTTTCGCCCCATTTTATGAACTTTCTTGCCACAATTAGTGAACCCCCACAGCTATTAAATTAGGAACCCAGTCGTTAAATGAACTTGGCTTCCCCATTGACTTTGCTGGTCGCAAAAGGGGACCACGTGACACACCCCAACCCGGGGACGGTGCAAAACCGTCATAAATGCAAGTCAGTTGTCAAGCCTCAGAATGCCAACCAACATGACTGCAGGGATGCTGCCACGGTCCTAAGGGTGGAAAAAAATAAAGGTCCGAAGTCCCTTTATTTCAGCGCCGTTGTAAGTTTGAGCGGTCCCTAAATGAGCCGTTGTAAGTTGAGGATTACCAGTATTTTTATTTTTATTTTGTGTTCAGGAGAGCTGGTTGCATCTCAGCCAACTTCCTTAGTCAGTAAAGGAGCAACGGTTTCCTCATATTTGCCAGCCTTCTGCTGCCTTTCACAAGTGCTAGACCAATAGACCAAACATTTGCTAGACCAATACTCGAATACAGTTCATCAGTCTGGAACCCACATTACGTATCTGATATTAGCACAATTGAGAAAGTCCAGAAATATTTCACAAGAAGAGTTCTCCACTCCTCTACTCGTTGTAGAATACCTTATGCCACCAGACTTGAAATTCTAGAACTTGAAAACCTTGAATTACGCCGTCTTCGGTCTGACTTAAGCATGGTATATAAAATCATACATTGCAATGTCCTACCTGTCAATGAATACTTCAGCTTCAACCATAACAACACAAGAGCACACAATAGATACAAACTCAAAGTAAACCGCACCAAACTTGATTGCAGGAAATACGACTTCAGCAATAGAGTGGTCAATGTCTGGAATACTCTACCCGACTCTGTGGTTTCTTCCCCAAACCCCAAAAACTTTAACCTTAGACTGTCTACTATTGACCTCACCCCTTTCCTAAGAGATCTGTAGGGGCGTGCATAAAGCGCACCAACGTGCCTACCGTCCCTGTCCTATTGTTTCTCTTATTCTTTTATTTTTCTTATATGTACCCATTTCATGTATTCACAACTATGTATACTCTTATACTTATTATCTTGTAAACAATTGGCAAATCAAATAAATAAAAATAAAAAATAAATAAATAAAATAAGTGGCTTCGTCTATCTATCGGAATCATTTGGGGTTTCTGTCCTCTGGCGGTGGGGGAAAAGGGGAGGGGGATGAGAACGGTCCAGCCTGAGTGACAGGTGTCAATCTAAGCAAGAATGCCCAAAGGAGGGGTTTGGGGAGTCAGGGAAGGGGGAGTGAAACGAGGGACCCCCTTTTCCCTTCAACCATCCATTGGGGTGGAAAGCCATGATGGGGTGGGGGACGAGGCCTCCTCTGGCAATTATCTGGATTTTCCTCAAACACCCCTCCCCCAATTGCATCATGGGGAAGGGGGGGGCAGCACACTGGACCCCAGGGGACCATGCTTGCCCACCCCAGGAGCTGGGGTTTTTGCCCCCTCCCCAGGATTCTCCCTCCCCCTGAATCCCCCTTTTCTCCTCCCCATAATCCCCTTTCTCCCCTCTCCCAGAATCCCCCCTCCCCCAGGATTCCCCCTTTCCCCTCCTCTCCCACAGCTCCCCCTCCCCAGGACTCCTTCCCCACCCCCCACCCCCGGTTTCCCCTCCCTCCGGTTCCCTCCCACCCATCCCTCCCGGGAATTCCTCTTTTACAAAACTTCTCCCTCTGGGAATATTGAATTGCTAACTAGGGCATACGAAACCTTTGCTAGACCAACACTCGAATACAGCTCATCCGTCTGGAATCCGCACTGTATATCGGACATTAATTACAACTGAGCGAGTCCAGAAGTATTTCACGGGAAGAGTCCTCCACTCTTCTGCCCGCAACAGAATACCCTACACCGCCAGGCTTGAGAATTTGGGCTTGGAACAACCTTGAACTACGCCGCCTACGGTTGGACTTAAGTGGTAGTACACAAAATTATCTGCGTACAATGTCCTACCAGTCAATGACTACTTCAGCTTCAACCGCAACAATACAAGAGCACACAACAAATACAAACTCAATGTAAACGGCTTCAGACCCGATTGCAGAAAGTACGACACCAGCAACCGAGTGGTCAATGCCTGGAATGCACTGCCTGACTCTGTTGTTACATCCTCAAACCCCCCAAACTCCTTTAACCTTAAACTAGCCACGATTGACCTCACCCCATTCCTAAGAGGTCTGTAAGGGACGTGCACAAGGGCACCATCCTGCCTACCGTCCTTGTCCTACTGTCCCCATTTATTCATGCCTATTTCCTGTATAAATATAAACTCATGTTTATACTTACACCTATTAACTTGTAAGCGGTTGACAAATCAAATCAATAAATAAATCTCCGCGCCTCTCACTCACAGCGTTGCGGATTCGCGGCCCCTGCTTACAAAGATCTGCAACCTCAGACCTCCCGTTTACTTCTTCTCCTCCTCCTCTTCCAGGCGCCAAGCACATCTTGCAGCGCATCGCCAAATGGCTTGAGGTTGGGAAAAAACCCCAAAGGGAAAGGTGTGTGTGTGTGCATGTGTTGAAATTGCATCAGGTTTTACAGCTGAGCCTGCAAGAGAAGCGCATCCTGCACGCGTGCAAGGGGTACATCAAGGCACACAACATGCACCAGGCCGACGCATGCACGCACACACACACACACACACACACAGGTGCATCCCAGGAAGGGCTCTGAGGACGCGTGTTCAAGAGAACGCGAGGGTACGAAAAGGGAACTGGCAATGCAGTCGTGTCTTTGGTGACACCCGTCAATGCAACTGAACTGAATTCAAGGCAGGCGTAGCACGTATGTGCGAGGGGAAGCTTTAATTTTACCTACGAGGCTGGGTATGCGTAGCCTAACGAAGAGAAGCGATTAGGGGGTGACAGGATAGCAGACTTCCAATATCCGAGGGGCTGCCCCAAAGAAAAGGGGGTCAACCTCTTCTCCAAAGCCGCTGAAGGCAGAACAAGAAGCAACGAAGGGAAACTGATCCAGGAGAGAAGCAACCTGGAATTAAGAAGAAACTTCCAGACAATGAGGACAATTAACCAGTGGAACTACTTGCCACCAGAAGTTGTGGCTGCTCCAACGTGGGAGGTTTTTAAGAAGAGACTGGACAGCCATCCGTCCAGAATGATATAGGCTCTCCTGCTTAAGCAAGGGGGTTGGACTAATGGGACACCTTGTATGTAAATATTTTATGTGACCGACTGAGCTAGCCGATGGCAGATACATAGATCACTGAATGATTCTGTGCGCAACTCAATCTGCCTGCCTGCTTGGCCTGATTTTGGGTAAAAGTTGCTCCTTTTTTAATAAAAAAAATTCAATATTTACATACATGGTGTGTTGTGAATTAATTTTGTGAGTTTGCTTGCAAGCAAATTTTATGTGACCGACTGAGCTAGCCGATGGCAGATAGATAGATCACTGAATGATTCTGTGCGCAACTCAATCTGCCTGCCTGCTTGGCCTGATTTGGGGTAAAAGTGACTCTTTTTTTAAAATAAAAAATTCAATATTTACGTAAATATGTATAATATTTACATACAAGCCATGCCCAGTCAGTCACATGACCACCAAGCCACACCCACAAATTAGGCCGTGCCCACAGAACCAGTTTGTGGTCCCTGGGATTTAAAATTATGAGTTTGGTGGTCCCTGAGGTCCAAAAAGTTGGCAACCCCTGCTTTGGACAATAGGTTGACCCCCCTCTTGTTTGGGGCAGCTCCTCAAATCTTGGAAGACTGCTATAATGTCACCCCCCCACCCCCACTTAATCTTCCTTTTATCTTGGGATCTGCAATGATTTTAACTACCGGAATATGCCAGTTGCCAAACACCTTGAATTTTCATCATGCAACCGTGGTGATTCTACAACAATTCTAACTGCAAGAATGGGTCATAAATCACTTCTTTTAAAAGGCTGTTGCAACTTTTGAACAGTCAACTAAACAAAGAAAATCTACATTCTGAATTTTACTGGAATATTCAGAAGCTGGGGACCTGTGAGACTTTTGCGGAGGCATGACAGACATCGCTATAATTTTTACAAATAACCCAAGGGGAACTAACATGTTCGATACACCTTCCTCCTATTTTCCTAATGACCACCACCCAGTGGACAGGGCTGAGAGAGGGCGATTGGCTAAACTCACCGTCTCCTGGTCATTGGCCCAAAGTCACTCAGTACTCAGTACTGCTTTCTAGCGTGGTGCTTAAATAGATTGGGGTTGAGTCTCTGTTCCAGGGAACAGGAAAGTGAATGATTTATTTATGTAGATTTTAAAAAATTCCCATTTTACAAGGGGAATTTTTAAAAAACCATGTATCGTTGGCTGGTGACTCCAGAAAGAAATTGTCTGGAATGTATAAAGGTACTTCAAATATATGTTGGAATAACATGGACAGTATTAAGAATCAGTTTATTATACTTGGTGGATTTGTAAAAAAAAAAAAAAAAAAAGCCAGGAATTTCTGGGTTCAAAGACATATTTAAATAGATTTTTCTCTCATCTTTATTATTTTATAAACACAAGGAGTTTTCAAGATCAACATTCAAACCAAACCAGGTTATTTTCTTGCTGAGGCTGCTGGACAGCCAATTAGAGAAGAGTCAAGGAAGATATTAAACAAGATTTTTAACATGATATTGCTGTGAGGCAAAAACATACGTGCAGGAATGGAAAGAGCCTGAAATTTCCAGAATGGAACAAATGGCTGAAGATGACAGAACTGGAAGAGGTGGAAAAATTGATTTAGAGAAAAACCAACAACTACATTTATCAGTGACTGTAAACCCTCAATGGACTTTCTGCTGAATAAAGAAGAAAATATATCAACTTAACGTTTTTGAAGATTAGAAAACGTAGGAAATGATGATGTAACTTTAGAGAGGGCAAAATACCTATAACCATTGTCAAGAAGATCAGAGCCTGAGTTAATACAATTCTTTTTTTTTTCTCATATTTTCTTTTTGCATTATTTACTATTTTTCCTCCTTACCTTTAGTTTCTCCTAGGGTGAGCTTCTATTATGGTTTTAAGATGCTGTTAAAAATTTCTCCCATAAAAATTACACATAAAAATAAAATGAAATGTAAACAAGCTTTACACTATAAACAAACGTAGTTTGACTTACGATCATTCATAACAGCAGTTCAAACTTATGACGGCCTTGGGGGAAAAAAGTGACCTATGGCTCGTCCTCGAAGTTACGACAGTTGCACCAGGCCCACTACATGGCTTCACGATTAGTCACCTTCCCAGCCAGTGAATTGGGGAAGTCGGATTTCCTCAACGACCGTATGATCCACTTAACGACCACGGTAAAAATGGTCGTAAAATCAGGTGCAGTCATATGGTGACTCGCTTAACAACTGCATCGCTTAGTGACCAAAATTGTGATCATAAACTGAGGACTCCCTGTATTAAAAATCAGAATGATGCTATCCCAAGGCTTGGGATAGTAATCAGCTTTAAATGCATTTCGGAATGGCATCAGAGTAGGAGATTACCTGGATCCGTGTGTACAGGCAGTCCTCGACTTACGACCATTTGTTTAGTGACTTTGAAGTGACAAGAGCACTAAAAAAGGGACTTGTGACAGTTTTTCACACTTATGACCACTGCAGCATCCTCATGGTCACCTGATCAAAATTCAGAAGCCCGACAACAATATTTATGATGGTTGCAGTCAGGGGTGGGATTCTACCGGTTCGCACCTATTTGCTAGAACCGGTTGTTACCATTCTAAGCAGTTCAGAGAACCGGTTGTTAGAAGAAATTACTGGGCTAATCCTGCAAGGAAGGCAGGAAGGAAACATTCTGGTGTTGCTTACAGAAACTGCCTCTCCGTTAACCCTTATTACATTCTTGGCAGGACTAGACTTCCTGTCTCAGGAACTTCTCTGGAGTATTTTTTTTTTCCTCCTTTGCTGGCACTTTGCTTGTGTGGAGTGACCATTCAAAGTTACAATGGCCCTGAAAAAAGTGACTTATGACCCTTTTTCACACTTACGACTGTTGCAGCATCCCTACAGTCACGAGAGGCCAGGCGAGGAGATGCGTGCCTCGGTGTGAGTGATGTTGAGCTGGCCACGCCCAGCCAGTCACATGACCACCAACTAAGCCACGCCCACAGAACCGGTTGTTAAAAAAATTGAATCCCACCCCTGGTTGCAGTGTTCCGGGGCTCACCTGATCCCCTTTGGCGACCTTCTGACAAGCAACATTTCAAGGGGAAGCCAGGTTCCCTTAACCACAGCCTGACTTGTCAAGAAAGGTAGAAAAATAGGGGAAAATCACTTGACGATCCTCTTGCTGAGCAATGGACATTTTGGGCTCATTTGTGGTCGTAAGTGGAGGACTGCCTGTAAACCCGTCTGCATCAATGCTTCACTTAGAAACTAGGATTTAATCCTTCTCTGGAGCTGATGGGCCCCAGAGAATCAGAATAGAGCTGGAAGGGACCTTAGAGGTCATCTAGCCCAGCCCCTCTGCTCAGGCAGGAGACCCTATACTATTTCAGACAAGTGGCTGCCCAGTCTCTTCTTAAAAGCCTCCAGCGATGGAGTAGCCACTACTTCTGGTGGCAGGCTGTTCCATTGGCTCATTGTCCTCACTGTTAGGAAGTTTCTCCAGGTTGCTTCTCTACCTTGATGAGCTTCCATCCGTTGCTTCTTGCCCCACCTTCAGGTGCTTTGGAAGTGTCATGCCCCTGTCAGAGTCTGAATCCGAGGAGGAAGACGAGCAGCTGACAGGGAGTGGGAGTGTGGCTCCATGGGCTGTGGAGAAAACTGGGGAAGGGCAAAGTCCGGCTGGGCAGAGCAGGGGAGAGGTAGAACAAGGGAGAGGGAATTCAGAGGAAGACCCAGGCCCGGCCCACCCCCTTTATTCTAGGGCACACAGGGAGGAACGGAGAAGGGAGCAACGTGGGTTGCGTGGCTTAGGGGGGAGGAAAGGGCCCTGATTCCCTTCATTAGGCACACCTGGGAAGAGAGTTTAAAAGAGATGCATGCCGAATGTGGCAGCTTCTGGGAGCAAATGTGAATTTATCTTGCGTTGACTTTGATTAGCTGCATTCCTGGTGTCTTCCCAACCATGTTGGTTTTGCCATGCCTTCAAGCCTGAGATTTTTGCTCCTGTCCTGCCAAACTAATTACTTCAGTTTGGCTTGTTTGGACTTTTAAGTTACAGTTTTTGTTGACCATGTTTTGGACTTGATTCTCTGCAGCCCAAGGCTGTTCCTGGGACCGTTTTTCTCCAGCTCAGAAGGTAACCAGGACAATTGGGGGTCAAAGTTGGTGCTAATAAAGGGACTCCCACTGATTATCTGACTGTGTTGCCTTGGTGC